>NC_090376.1:300000-397500 GCF_036365525.1 Heterodontus francisci | reverse complement strand
AGATCCTATCCCTCAGTAACTTCTCCAGCAGCTTCCCTACCACTGACGTCAGGCTCACCGGTCTATAATTACCTGGATTATCCCTGCTACCCTTCTTAAACAAGGGGACAACATTAGCAATTCTCCAGTCCTCCGGGACCTCACCCGTGTTTAAGGATGCTGCAAAGATATCTGTTAAGGCCCCAACTATTTCCTCTCTCGCTTCCCACAGCAACCTGGGATAGATCCCATCCGGACCTGGGGACTTGTCCACCTTAATGCCTTTTAGAATACCCAACACTTCCTCCCTCCTTATGCCGACTTGACCTAGAGTAATCAAACATCTGTCCCTAACCTCAACATCCGTCATGTCCCTCTCCTCGGTGAATACCGATGCAAAGTACTCGTTTAGAATCTCACCCATTTTCTCTGACTCCACGCATAATTTTCCTCCTTTGTCCTTGAGTGGGCCAATCCTTTCTCTAGTTACCCTCTTGCTCCTTATATATGAATAAAAGGCTTTGGGATTTTCCTTAACCCTGTTTGCTAAAGATATTTCATGACCCCTTTTAGCCCTCTTAATTCCTCGTTTCAGATTGGTCCTACATTCCCGATATTCTTTCAAAGCTTTGTCTTTCTTCAGCCTCCTGGACCTTATGTATGCTTCCTTTTTCCTCTTAGCTAGTCTCACAATTTCACCTGTCATCCATGGTTCCCTAATCTTGCCATTTCTATCCCTCATTTTCACAGGAACATGTCTCTCCTGCACGCTAATCAACCTCTCTTTAAAAGCCTCCCACATATCACATGTGGATTTACCTTCAAACAGCTGCTCCCAATCTACATTCCCCATCTCCTGCCGAATTTTGGTATAGTTGGCCTTCCCCCAATTTAGCACTCTTCCTTTAGGACCACTCTCGTCTTTGTCCATGAGTATTCTAAAACTTACGGAATTGTGATCACTATTCCCAAAGTAGTCCCCTACTGAAACTTCAACCACCTGGCCGGGCTCATTCCCCAACACCAGGTCCAGTATGGCCCCTTCCCGAGTTGGACTATTTACATACTGCTCTAGAAAACCCTCCTGGATGCTCCTTACAAATTCTGCTCCATCTAGACCTCTAACACTAAGTGAATCCCAGTCAATGTTGGGAAAATTAAAATCTCCTATCACCACCACCCTGTTGCTCCTACATCTTTCCTTAATCTGTTTACATATTTGTACCTCGATCTCACGCTCGCTGTTGGGAGGCCTGTAGTACAGCCCCAACATTATTACCGCACCCTTCCTATTTCTGAGTTCTGTCCATATTGCCTCACTGCTCGAGTCCTCCATAGTGCCCTCCTTCAGCACAGCTGTGATATCCTCTTTGACCAGTAATGCAACTCCTCCACCCCTTTTATCTCCCTCTCTAACCCGCCTGAAGCATCGATATCCTGGGATATTTAGTTGCCAATTATGCCCTTCCCTCAACCAAGTCTCAGTAATAGCAATAACATCATACTCCCAGGTACTAATCCAAGCCCTAAGTTCATCTGCCTTACCTACTACACTTCTTGCATTAAAACAAATGCACCTCAGACCACCAGTCCCTTTGCGTTCATCATCTGCTCCCTGCCTACTCTTTCCTTTAGTCACGCTGACTTCATTATCTAGTTCCTTACAGGCTTTAGTTACTACCTCCTTACTGTCCACTGACCTCCTCATTTGGTTCCCATCCCCCTGCCACATTAGTTTAAACCCTCCCCAACAGCGTTAGCAAAAGCACCCCCAAGGACATTGGTTCCAGTCCGGCCCAGGTGTACACTGTCCAATTTGTAATGGTCCCACCTCCCCCAGAACCGGTCCCAATGTCCCAAAAATCTGAACCCCTCCCTCCTGCACCATCTCTCAAGCCACACATTCATCCTGACTATTCTTTCATTTCTACTCTGACTATCACGTGGCACTGGTAGCAATCCTGAGATTACTACCTCTGAGGTCCTACTTTTTAACTTGGCTCCGAACTCCCTAAATTCTGCTTGTAGGACCTCATCCCATTTTTAACCTATATCATTGGTGCCTATGTGCACAACGACAACTGGCTGTTCACCCTCCTCCTTCAGAATGTTCTGCAGCCGATCTGAGACATCCCTGACCTGTGCACCTGGGAGGCAACATACCATTCGGGAGTCTCGTTTTCGACCACAGAACCGCCTATCTACTCCCCTTACAATCGAATCCCCTATGACTATAGCCCTTCCACTCTTTTTCCCGCCCTTCAGAACAGCAGAGCCAGCCTCTGTGCCATGAACCTGGCTACTGCTGCCTTCCCCTGGTGAGCCATCTCCCTCAACAGTATCCAAAACGGTATACCTGCTGTGGAGGGAGATGACCGCAGGGGACACCTGCGCTGCCTTCCTGCTCTTTCTCTGCCTTTTGGTCACCCATTCCCTTTCTCCTTCAGCAATCCTAATCTGCGGTGTGACCAATTCGCTAAACGTGCTATCCACGACCTCCTCAGCATCGCGCATGCTCCAAAGTGAGTCCATCCGCAGCTCCAGAGCCGTCATGCGGTCTTACAAGAGCTGCAGCTGGACACACTTCCTGCACGTGAAGGAGTCAGGGACATCAGCCGTGTCCCTGAGCTCCCACATTGATGAAGAGGAGCATGACACGGGTCTGAGATCTCCTGCCATTTTTAATCTTAAGCTTAACTTAGTCTTAACTTAGATAAATGAAAAAGGAACGAAAAGTTTTTACCAATCACACGAAAAAAAATAAATAGAAAAAGCCTTACCTTATCTGCACACCACCGAGTCCTTTTTTTTTGGTTAGAGGAGGGGGGGGGGGGTGGGAGACAGGACAGGACCTCTCTGTCCTCAGCCTCCTGCAGTGCTCCAATGTCGGACGGCACAGTGGCGCAATGGTTAGCACCGCAGCCTCACAGCTCCAGGGACCCGGGTTCAATTCTGGGTACTGGCTGTGCGGAGTTTGCAAGTTCTCCCTGTGACCGCATGGGTTTCCACTGGGTGCTCCAGTTTCCTCCCACAGCCAAAGACTTGCAGGTGATAGGTAAATTGGCCATTATAAATTGCCCCTAGTGTAGGTAGGTGGTAGGGAATATGGGATTACTGTAGGGTTAGTATAAGTGGTTGTTGGTCGGCACAGACTCAGTGGGCCGAAGGGCCTGTTTCAGTGCTGTATCTGTAAATAAATAAAAGCTCGAGGAACAGCACCTCATCTTTCGACTGGGCACTTTACAACCTTCCGGACTCAACACTGAGTTCAATAATTTAACATCATAACCTCTGCCCCATTGTTTGGACTGCAGCTGTTGGTGATGATTCTGCTTTTTCCCCATTTCCACCCCCTCCAGGCACATCTTCTGTTTCCTTATTTGTCCCATTACCATTCCCTTTGGCTTTGCACCACCAACTCTGTACTTGTTTAAAAACAATTATATTCCTAACTTTTTCCAATCTTGACAAATGCTCATTGACCTGAAACATTCTCTCTGATTCTGTCTTCACAGATGCTGCTAGATCTGCTGAGTATTTTCTGTTCTTATTTCTGATTTTCTGTTTATTTATCACTGTGTAGAATATAATTTCCTTTTATGTTCCCTGATAATTTCATTTTATTGTTTCATTTCACTTTCCTAATTGCTTTTTGGAATTCTTTCCTAAACTCTGCTTTGTTGTCTACATACTTGCTGTTCTTTAACACATTAACACATTGTGGTGGTGGGATCTTGCTGTGCATAAATTGGCTGCTGCATTTCCTGCATTATAACAGTACAAAATGTACACATTGGCTCGAAACTACTTTGTGACGTCCCCAGGTCATGAAAGGTGTTATAGAAATGCAAGTCTTTCTTTTTTCTTCCTTTATGCCTTTCCTTCATTTTTATTTTATGGCAATGTCCTTATTTATCCATTGTTTGTTATGGCTGTCTGATTCACTCTTGCTTGCTGGAAGACTAAGGGCAGGATTTCCGAAGGCCAATAGGGCAGGTACTGAAACAAAAACAAGAAATGCTGGATTCACTCAGCAGGTCTGGCAGCATCTGTTGAAAGAGAAGCAGAGTTAACGTTTCGGGTCAGTGACCCTTCTTCGGCAGGTACTGAGGTGGATGGGCGTGTAATGTGTGCCTCTGGCCAGTGAGCTGGATTCGTGGCACCATCCTGCCTCAGAGCCATTATCAGGAAGGCTAAAGGTTGATTCGGAGGTGGAAAGCTGCCTGCCCACAAGCCGTGGGTATCCAAGTGAGATAATTAAGAGGCTCAAATAAAGAGCTTATCCCGCACTGAGTGAAACTTTCCAGTTGGCAGGTGGACCCCACACTGCGGCTGAAACAGGCCAGTTAAACAAGGTGGCCCCCTGCAGGAGACACAGGGGCGGCCACATTTCATCCCATTAGGGACCACCCCAATACCCGTTATGACCAGTGGAGCACAGCTATAACACCAGCACCATCAACTGTGCACCTTTCAAAACTATATTTTTTAACCCGGATTTCCTTCCTCTCCAGCACGGGCAGCTCCCACCTCGGATGGTGAGGCTGCTGATATGTCATTACTTGGAGAACTCCGACTGTCCCTGCAGCTTGGAGAGTCCATCACCTGCCCACAGCCACTTATTGGTTAATTTAGCAAAAATCAGTGTCAGGTTACTGCTCCCATCATAGTGTGTGTTTGGGACCTGCATTTGACCCTGACTTCAGGGTCCTGCCCTATATGTCTTCTGGACTCTATTGACCATTGTTTAAAAAAATTCCCAGTATTATTCACTTGTGCTGTAATGTTTTTTTCAATTTGCCTTCTCTGGTTCCAATCCAATCCCCTAAAAATGCAAATTGGAAAATGTATAACTTTGGCCTTTTTCTTATAACTTTCTCCACCATTACTTTAAAACCTAACATGTTATGATTGCTTTTGCCGAGATGCACCCCTATGCTTCCATCTCTAATTTTCTCAGGTTCATTTCTCAGTGCTACATCCAGTAGAGAGAGAAATGGAGGTGGAAAGAGTGAGTGAGGTAGAGAAGGAGAGAAGGCAAAACTCCCTCCACCCTCTCCCCATCAAACACTCCCAGGACAGGTACAGCACGGGGTTAGATACATCCCAGGACAGGTACAGCTCGGGGTTAGATCCAGAGTAAAGCTCCCTCTACACTGTTTTAAAAAAAAGAAAAAAAAAAAAAACGGGGTTAGATACAGAGTAAAGCTCCCTCTACACTGTCCCCATCAAACACTCCCAGGACAGGTACAGCACGGGGTGAGATACAGAGTAAAGCTCCCTCTACACTGTTCCCATCAAACACTCCCCAGGACAGGTACAGCACGGGGTTAGACACAGAGTAAAGCTCCCTCTACACTGTCCCCATCAAACACTCCCAGGACAGGTGCGGCACGGGGTTAGATACAGAGAAAAGCTCCCTCTACACTGTCCCCCATCAAACACTCCCCAGGACAGGTACAACACGGGGATTGGCTGCTCTCTGATTTGGGAGCCTGAGTGCATCAACGAGGTGCAGCTGACTGTTGCTGTGTGCACAGGTTGGAGGCTGCAGGCTGTGTGACTGCTGCAAGAGGGAGAGACTGAGACTGAAAGAAGGGTTTTTCCACATTTTCAACAAAGGAAGGAAGGCAGAGAACTGGAAGAACTGGAAGCTCTTTTGTGAGTTTGTTTTGTACTGAAGGTCTTTTTCATTGATTGTTGGGGGTGGGGAAAGAAGAGACCTGAAGACCTTGGGTGGGGCTGTATTGTTCAATAGGGAGCTCCTGTGTTTAACATCTTTGGATAGGGAGCTCCCTCCCCACCCCAACTACTAAGCCTGGGACAGCTGGAGCTGCCCAGGTGAAGAGACTTATTATCTGAACATCAAAGGAGGCGTGTGCCTGGGCAGCTTACAGCTGACCCAGGTGAAGACATCACCCCACCCTCCCAACTGGAAGACCAGCTAAAAGACTTGTGCAATACTAACAAAGACTGATTCCTCTTGGCCTTCCTCTCCCTCAGCCTCTTCCCCTGTGCTACATCCTTTAAGTGTTGCATTTTTGATTTATTGTATTTGCTCTTTTCTTTTTTTTTGCTCTCAACAAAGTGCTTGTAACTCTTCTACCCCATGACTTCTCAGTCCTCTCCGGTGGCGGGGCCCTCCTATGCTGCAGCAGCTGCGACAGCTGCTCCTGTGGCCCCGTCACCATTTAAAATCTTAACATCAAAGCATGGGGTGAAGAGTTACACCCATCCTAATATGACTATTGAGGCTTGTGTTAAGGCAATGGCCGTGGTTGTCGGCCCCTCGGCCATTGTTGCAGCCTCAAAGATGTATGGGAAGGCTGTGTTCTTCCTGAAGACCGAGCGGGCTGTGTCCCTCGCCCTAAGTACGGGGCTCACAGTGGGTGGGATTTTCCTGCCAGTGGACCCTCTGGGGGCCACTGCACATCGGGTAACCTTGTCGAACGTCCCACCCTTCATTCCTGATGAGCTCCTCCTCCCCCACCTACACCATCTGGGGGAGGTGAGGTCAGGGATCACCCCAGTCCCACTCGGTCTTCGGGAGCACAGCCTCCGACATGTCTACTCCTTCCGCCGCCAGCTATTCATGCAGCTGGCGCGGGAGGAGGTCTTGGAGGGCCACTTCGGTATAGAGTTTCAGGGGACGGCCTACCGCGTCTTCTGGACTTCGGATGGAGCGCGGTGCCACGTCTGCAAGGGGGTGGGGCATGTTCGTAAGAATTGCCCCAACCTCCCGGCCGCCAGCTCCACCTCGGCGGCCCAGAGTGGTTCCACAGCACATCCTCCCACTCCCCCAACACATCCAATAAACACCGCTCAGTCGGTTCCGGAGGCTGTGGTTTTCACAGCCTCCGGCGGGGAGGGGAGCGTCCGTCCGAGCGGAAGGAAGACGCGGGGAAAAAAGAAACATCATGAGGCGCGTCCCCTGGACACTTTGACTCAACCCGAGCCTGAGCTCAGCCCAAAGCCCATTCCCATGGAATCCACCTGTCCCAGGGCTGGGCTCAGGCCCAGGGTGACTAAAAAAGGAAAAAAGGCTGCGGAGGCGGAGGCCTCTGATGACATGGAGGTCTCTGAGTCTCCGCGCCCAAGTGCGAAAAAGAGGAGAAGGCACCCCTCCACAGAGGTAACAAGGGGCCCTGAGGCGCAGGGCCCATCTGTTGGAGGGGAGCTGTCTCCTGTTTCGGGTCCCCAGGTTTCCCCTACCGCCACCACAAGGCTGCAAAGTCCGGGCAGGTGCTCCCTATTCCTCAGGATGGAGGGGAGGGGATGGCCCCGGTACATGAGGCCCCTCCTGAAGGAGTAAGTGGGGCCCTGCTTGTGGTGGGGGAGCCTGGGGAAGCCGCCCATTCTGCCACTGCTACTGGGTCGGGTGTCCTGAATGAAGGGGAGGGCGAGGCCCCAGAGGGTCGGGCCTCCCAGCCGGAGTCCACCACCAACCAGGAGACCCCCGACCCAGTTATAATTGAGAATGCTGTCCCATCTGCTGGGCCTGTGGGTGCTGGCGGAGCAGGAGATGGCCTCCTCTCGCCGCCTCCAGTCTCGGCTCCGGCTGGTTTCCCGGAGTCCGGAACTTCTGTCTCCCCTGGACCACTCATTGGCCTGGGGACGGAGGTGGAGGGGGGTCCTGAACCGCTGGTGCCTACAGGCTCCAGTTTCACAATAGAACCCAGAGAGGACTCCTCCGCCATCGATCCTGGGGGTGGGATCGTGACGGAGGCGGGACCAGCTGGCGCGGCCGGGACGTCCGCCCCGCATTGTGTGGTGGATGTGTCGGCCGCTGGCGGTGACGACCCGGAGGAGGATGGGGATTCGGTGCGGGGCACGGAGGATGATCTTGATTCCATCGCCAGTGAGGTGGTGGAGTCCCTCGTGCCTCCCACCGAATCTCCTCTCATCCCCACGGTGGAACTCCGGGATTTCCTCGCGGCTTGCAGAGGTTGCCGCAATAAAGTTCAGCTGGCCCTCGACCGTTGGTCGAATCTGGCGCTGATCATACAGTCCGTCCGTGCCGCCCTTAAGATAGCGGGCAAGCGCGCGGACGTGAAACTGGTTGAGAGGCGCCGTTTTAATGTGTTCCTCAATGGGTTGCTGGGGGAGTGGAGGGCCAGGTGCACTTCCACTCCCTCCTCACAGTGAGGTGTTTGTGACGGGTTTTAATTACCTTTGACATGAAGATAACCATAGCCAGCCTCAACATCAACGGCAGCAGAGGGGCTCACCGCAGATTTCACAATCTCTCAGTCCTCAGGGAAGGGAGATACGCGGTGAGCTTTCTGCAGGAAACCCACACCGTTCCGGGAGACGAAGCCACCTGGCTCCTGGAGTGGCAGGGTGGGGTCTACATGAGTCACCTCACCCCTATTTCTAGTGGGGTGGCTATCTTGTTGGCCCCGACTTTTCAGCCGGAGATCTTGGGGGTCAAGGAGCTAGTACCGGGCCGCTTGCTCCACCTCGCCGTTCGCCTGGGTAGCGTGCCGCTCCACTTTGTGAACGTGTACGCGCCCAGGCCCGGCGCGTTGCAAGCGCGCTTCTTTGAAGAAGTGTCCGCTCTCTTGACCTCCATCGATAGCGGCGAGTGCATCATCCTCGGGGGGGATTTTAACTGCACCCTCGAGGTGGGGGATCGCTCCGGTCCCCAGCGCGGCCAAGCGTCGGTGGAGAAGTTGAGGGGACTGATCAGCTTCCTTAACTTGGTGGACGTCTGGCGGAATCTCCATCCCGACTCGAGCGCCTTCACGTGGAGGTCTGGAGGAGGGGGGTCGCGAATCGACCGCCTCTACATTTCGCAGGAGTACGTCTCCCGCGTTTCGGCGGCCTCCATGCGGCTGGTGCCGTGCTCGGACCACCGCCTGGTGTGGGCGGAGTTTACTCCGCTCCGCACGCGGGCGGGGTCCGCGTACTGGCACTTTAACAACCGGCTGCTGGAGGACGTGCGATTTCGGGACTCGTTCTGTCGATTCTGGGCCGACTGGAGAAGGAAGCAGGGGGGCTTCCCCTCCTTGAGGCTATGGTGGGATGTGGGCAAGACTCACATCTGCGTCTTCTGTCAGGAGTACGCGAAGGGGTCGACCAAGAGGCGGGAAGCCGAGATCGGGCGCCTTGAGAGGGAGGTGCTCGACTTGGAGTCCCGCCTCGGTCATGCCGTCGTGGACCCGGCTCTGTGGCAGGCGTACAAAGAGAAGAAGGGCGCGCTGAGGGACCTGCAGCTCATAGGGTCCCGAGGCGCGTACGTGAGGTCGCGGATCCAGATCCTGGAAGATTTGGACCGCGCCTCTCCCTTCTTCTACTCGCTGGAAAAATGGCGGGGGGTCCGTAAGCAGCTCGTTGAGCTGCTGGCCGACGACGGATCCTCCATCACGGATCCGGAGGGAATGGGCCTCCTGGTCCGGACTTATTACAGTGCGTTGTTCTCTCCGGATCCGTCCAGCGAGGATGCGCGCAGAGTTTTGTGGGAGGACCTGCCGCAGGTCAGCCCGGAGGGCGCCGAAGGATTGGAGGCTCCGCTCACGTTGGCGGAGCTGACTGGCGCCCTCCACCAGCTCTCGAGGGGCAAATCCCCAGGGCTGGATGGGTTGACCGTGGAGTTCCTCAGGGCGTTCTGGGACGTCCTGGGGGACGATTACGCGCGGGTCCTGGGGGAAAGCCTGGCGACCGGGGAGATGCCCCTCTCGTGGCGCAGGGCGGTCATCGTCCTGCTGCCGAAGAGGGGCGATCTCCGCCTGCTTAAAAACTGGCGTCCGGTCTCCCTCTTCAGCACGGATTATAAGATCTTTGCCCGGGCTATATCTACCCGCCTGGGCTCCGTGCTGGCCCACATGATCCACCCCGACCAGTCCTACACGGTCCCGGGCCGGTCCATCCAGGACAACATCCACCTGGTCCGGGACCTGACCCATCTTTCCCAGAGGACTGGTCAGTCGGTCGCCTTTCTCTCCCTCGATCAGGAGAAGGCGTTCGACAGGGTGGATCACGATTACCTTTTCGAGACTCTGCGCGCTTTCGGACTCGGGCCGCATTTTGAGGCCCGGGTCCGACTTTTATATGCCGCCGCAGAGTGTCTAGTCAAAGTTAACGGGTCCTTGACGGCGCCCCTTCGCTTTGGGAGAGGAGTGCGAGAGGGGTGCCCCATGTCCGGCCAATTGTATACCATCTGCGTGGAGCCCTTCCTGTGCCTGCTTCACAGGAGGTTGACGGGATTGGCTCTGCGCGAGCCGGCCATGCGGGTCGTCCTCTCGGCTTACGCCGACGATGTGCTCCTCGCAATCACAGATCCCGTTGACTTGCGGAGGATGCGCGACTGCCAGCAGACCTTTTCTGCCGCGTCCTCCGCGAGGATCAATTGGGAGAAATGTTCCGGACTCCTGGTTGGTCAGTGGCGGGTGGACTCCCTGCCGGAGGAGATGACACCTTTTGCGTGCATCACCACGCACCTCCTCTATCTGGGAGTCCACCTTAGCCCCGCTGAGGAAGCCTGGCCGGCAAACTGGCAGGAGTTGGAGGCGAAAGTCACCGCTCGGCTGGGGCGCTGGACAGGACTGCTCCGAGTGCTTTCCTACAGGGGCCGAGCGTTGGTCATAAACCAACTGGTGGCCTCCATGCTGTGGTACCGGTTGGTCACTTTGGCCCCGCCCCCTGTATTTGCCACCAAGATCCAGAAGAAACTCGTCGATTTCTTCTGGGGCAAGAGGAAACACTGGGTCTCTGCCGCGGTCCTGAGTCTCCCGATCGAGGAGGGCGGTCAGTCGCTGGTGTGCGTCCGCACCCAGGCTGCGACTCTCCGCCTTCGGACCCTGCAGAGATACCTGTACGTCGAGCGTCCTCCCAGATGGTGTGCGCTGGCGACGTATTTTTTCCGCCAGTGTCACTGCCTTCAAGACGACACGCAGCTCCCGGTGGAGTCCGTTAGCCGCGCCTCTCTGAGGGAGTTGCCTGTCTTTTACCGGGATCTTTTCCGAGTCTGGAACATGGTCGCTTCCAGTCAGGGCGCTCCCCCGCCGGCGGAGGAGAGCGCCTCGGCTGTCCGGGCGGCCGACTCCGGGGACGGTCCGGCGGGCGGAGGAGTAGCCGAAACCCCCGGGACGTCCCTCACTGCGGGTGGCGAGGGGGCTCGGGAGTGCGGAGCGATCCCGGCCGAGCTGACACCCGCTCGGCCGGAACTGCTCATCGGACCCAGGCCCCGAAACCCTCCTCGGGAGCCGGTCCCGCACAACCCGAGCCGCCTCTCGGAAATGCCCTCCGTGCCATTCCAATCGGCGCGGAGGGGTTTCCTGTACGGGCTGCTCCTGCACACTCTCCACTTCCTCGCCCTCGTCAGCCGGCCGGACACGCCCTTGCGGTCCGCGTTGCCATCTGGCGGCGAGGGGAAACCCCGATGGAGGTCTCTCTACGCGGGAGTCTTCCCCCTTTACATCGGGGACCTGGGGTGGAGGGTGCTGCACAGAGCAGGCCCGTGCAATAGGCTTTTAAGTAGGTTCACGGACTCCCAGGCCACCTGTACTTTCTGCGGCCTGGACGAGTCCGTGTTCCACATTTATACGGAGTGTGCGAGGTTGCAGCCCCTCTTTGAGTATCTGAAGGGGCTGCTCCTCAAATTCTGGCTGCACTTCAGTCCCACGCTCCTGATCTTTGGGCACCCGGTGCGGAGGGGCTTGGGCCGGGAGGAGGATCTCCTCGTCGGTCTGCTCCTGGGCCTGGCCAAGGTGGCAATTCACAGGTCCAGGTTGCGGGCCGTCGGGGGGTCCGTCCTCCCCGATTGCCTGCCCCTCTTCCGCGGTTACGTTCGCGCCCGGGTGTCCCTGGAAAGGGAGCATGCGGTGTCCGCCGGTACGCTTGAGGCCTTCCGCGACCGGTGGGCACCGCAGGGACTGGAGTGCATCGTCGACGCCGAGAATGGCATTTTAATTTGAGTTTTTTTGTTTATTTATCTGGTTTTAATAAAGTTATTTTAAAAATATAAGTGTGTATATAAAGGGGGCCTGAGGAATAAAGGCCCCCTCGACATAAAAAATATAAAAGGGGCCTGAGGTATAAAGGCCACCTTATTAAAAAAAAACGAAAAAAAAAAAAACGGGGTTAGATACAGAGTAAAGCTCCCTCTACACTGTCCCCATCAAACACTCCCAGGACAGGTACAGCACTGGGGTTGGCTGCTGCCTAATTGGAGGTGCTGAGTGGTTAACAACGTTCAGCTGACTGTAGCTCTGTGCAGAGGCCGGAGACTGGAAGCTGTGTGACTGCTGCAAGAGGGAGAGACTGAGATTGAAAGAAAGGTTTTCCATCTATCTTTATTCTTAAATAAGAAAGCAGGAGGCTTGAAGAACTGTCAGCTCTTGTGAGTCTGGCTTTTGTAGCCCTTTCACTGATTGTTGTGGGGAGGGGGAAAGGAAGAGACCGGAAGACTTTGGGTGGGGTTGTTTGTTTGAACAGGGAGATCCACTGTTTAACAGCATTGAATAGGAGCTCCCTCCCCACCCCAACGAGCTAGCCTGGGATAGCTGGAGCTGCCCAGGTGAAGAGACTTTCTCTTAACTGTGTAAAGCACATCGGATGCAGAGTGTGTCTGGGCAGCTACAGCTGTCCCGGGTGAAGACATCGCACCCCCTCCCACCACCAACTGGAAGACCAGCAAAAGGACTGTCTGCATTAACACCGGCAAAGAGACTGATTCCTCCTGACCCTCCTCTCGTTCAGCCTCTCTCCCTAGCCAGACCCTCCAGTCTGTGCTTTTTTGCTTTTTGCGATAATTGTTTATTTGTTATTCCTTTCTCTCGATTTCTATTTTTAGTTTTATTTTTTCTCTCAACGGTGGGCGTGACTCTTCTAGCCCATGGCTTCACAGTCCTGTCCGGTGGCGGGGCCTATCTATCTAGTAGCTGCTCCTGTGGCCCCATCACCATTTAGAATATTGACATCAAAGCATGGGGTGAAGAGTTACACCCACCCCAATATATCCATAGAGGCCTGTGTAAATGCAATGGCCGAGCTTGTCGGCCACTCGGCCATTGTGGCAGCCTCAAAAATTTACCGGAAGGCTGTGTTCTTCCTGGATACCAAGCGGGCTGTGTACCTGGCCCTGAATAAAGGGATCACTGTGGATGGAACTTTCCTGCCAGAGGACCCTCTGGGGGCCACTACGCAGTGGATAATGTTGTCCAATGTCCTGCCCTTCATTCCCAGTGAGCTCCTCCTCCCCCACCTGCTGTGTCTTCTGGACCTTGGACGGGGCACGGTGCCATGTCTGCAAGGGGGTGGGGCATATTCATAACAACTGCCCCAACCTCCCGGCTGCCAACTCCACCTCGGCAGCCCAGGGTGGCACCACTGCACCTCCTCCCGCTCCCCCCACACATGCTACAGACATCGCTCAGTCAGTTCCGGAGGCTGTGGTTTTCACAGCCTCCAGCAGGGAGGGGAATGCCTGTCCGAGTGGAAAGAAGGCGTGGAGGAAAAATAAACAATGAGAGGCATGTCCCCTGGACACTGTGACACAACCCGAGCCTGAGCTCAGCCCAAGGCCCGCACCCAGGGCTCAGGCCCAGAGTAACAAAAAAAAGGAGGGTGTGGAGGCGGAGGCCTCTGATGACATGGAGGTCTCTGAGCCTCTGCGCCCTAGCGGGAAAAAGAGAAGGCACCCCTCCACAGAGGTAACACAGGGCCCTGAGGTGCAGGGCCCATCTGTTGGAGGGGATATGTCTCCTGGTTCAGGTCCCCAGGTTCCCCCTACCACCACCAACATCAAGGCTGCAAAGACTGGGCAGGAGCTCCCTATTCCTCAGGATGGAGGTAAGGGGGAGGCCCCTCTACAGGCCGCACCACCTGTGGGAGCAAGTGGAGCCCTACTTGTGGTGGGGGAGCCTGGGGGCGCCTCCCATTCTGCCACTGCCACTGGGTCGGGTGCCCTGAGTGGAGTGGAGGAGAGGACGAGGCCCCAAAAGGTCGGCCCTCCCAGCCAGAATCCACCACCAACCAGGAAAAACCCGACCTGGTTATAATTGAAAATTTTGCCCCAACTGCCGGGTCTGTGGGCGCTGGCGGGGCGGGAGATGGCCTCCTCTCTCCGCCTCCGGTCTCGGCTCCAGCTGAATTTCTGGAGTCGGGCACTTCCATCTCCTCTGGACCGCTCATTGGCCTGGGGACGGAGGGGGAGGGGGATCCTGAACCTTTGGCACCCACAGGCTGCAGTTCCATTCTAGAACCCAGAGAGGACTCCTCCGCCATCGATCCTGGGGGTGGGATCATGACGGAGGCGGGACCAGCTGGCGTGGCCAGGACGTCCACCCCACAGTGTGTGGTGGGTGTGTCGGCTGCTGCTGGGGACGACCCAGAGAAGGATGGGGACTTGATGTGGGGCACGCAGGACGATCTTGATTCCATCGCCAGTGAGGTGGTGGAGTCTCCTCTCATCCCCACAGCGGAACTCTGGGATTTCCTCGCGGCATGCAGGGGTTGCCGCAATAATGTTCAGCTGGCCCTCGGCCGTTGGTCAAGTCTGGCGCTGATCATCCAGTCCGTCCGTACCACCCTAAAGAAAGTGGGCAAGGGTGCAGGCGTGAAACTGGTTGAGAGGCGCCGTTTTAATGTGTTCCTCAATGGGTTGCTGGGGGAGTGGAGGGCCAGGTGCACTTCCACTCCCTCCTCACAGTGAGGTGTTGGTGACGGGTTTTAATTACCTTTGACATGAAGATAACCATAGCCAGCCTCAACATCAACGGCAGCAGGGGGTCTCACCGCAGATTTCACAATCTCTCATTCCTCAGGGAAGGGAGATACGCGGTGAGCTTTCTGCAGGAAACTCACACCGTTCCGGGAGACGAAGCCACCTGGCTCCTGGAGTAGCAGGGTGGGGTCTACATGAGTCACCTCACCCCTATTTCTAGTGGGGTGGCTATCTTATTGGCCCCGACTTTTGAGCCAGAGATCTTGGCGGTCAAGCAGCTAGTGCCGGGCCGCTTGCTCCACTTCGCCGTTCCCCTGGGTAGCGTGCCGCTCCACTTTGTGAACGTGTACGCGCCCAGGCCCGGCGCGTTGCAAGCGCACTTCTTTTAAGAAGTGTCCGCTCTCTTGAGCTCCATCGATAACAGCGAATGCATCATCCTCGGGGGGGGGGGGGGGGATTTTAACTGTACCCTCGAGGTGGGGGATTGCTCCGGTCCCCAGCGCGGCCAAGCGTCGGTGGAGAAGTTGAGGGGACTGATCAGCTCCCTTAACTTGGTGGACGTCTGGTGGAATCTCCATCCGGATTCCAGCGCCTTCACGTGGAGGTCTGGAGGAGGAGGCACCCGGATCGACTGCCTTTACTTTTTGCAGGCGTACATCTCCCACGTCTCGGCAGCCTCCATGCGGGTGGAGTCCGCGTACTGGCACTTCAACAGCTGGTTGCTGGAGGACGAGCGATTCCAGGACTCGTTCCGTCGAATCTGGGCCGACTGGAGAAGGAAGCAGGGGGGCTTCTCCTCCATGAGGGTATGGTGGGATATGGGCAAGACTCACACCCGCGTCGTCTGTTGGGAGTATGCAAAGGGGTCGAACAAGAGGTGGGAAGCTGAGATCGGGTGCCTAGAGAGGGAGGTGCTCGACTTGGAGTCCCGCCTTGGTCATCTGGCAGGCGTACAAACAGAAGGGCGTGCTGAGGGACCTGCAGCTCATAGGGTCCCGAGGCGCGTTCGTGAGGTCGCGGATCCAGATCCTGGAAGATTTGGACTGCGCCTCACCCTTCTTCAACTCGCTGGAAAAATAGCGGGGGGTCCATAAGCAGCTCGTTGAGCTGCTGGCCGACAACGGATCCTCCATCACGAAACCGGAGGGAATGGGCCTCCTGGTCCGTACTTATTACAGTGCGTTGTTCTTTCTGGATCCATCCAGCGATGACGCGCACAGAGGTTTGTGGAAGGACATGCCGAAGGTCAGCTCGGATGGCGTCGAAGGATTGGAGGCTCCGCTCACGTTGGCGGAGCTGACCCGTGCCCTCCACCAGCTCTCGAGGGGCAAATCCCCGGGGCTGGGCGGGTTGACCGTGGAGTTCCTCAAGATGTTCTGGGACGTCCTGGGGGACGATTACACGCGGGTCCTGGGGGAAAGCCTGGCGATCGGGGAGATGCCCCTCTCATGGCGCAGGGCGGTCATCATCCTGCTGCCGAAGAGGGGCAATTTCCGCTTGCTTAAGTCTGGCGTCCGGTCTCCCTCCTCAGCACGTATTATAAGATCTTTGCTCGGGCTATGTCTACCCTCCTGAGCTCTGTGCTGGCCCACATGATCCACCCAGACCAGTCCTACACGGTCCCGGGCCGGTCCATCCAGGACAACATCCACCTGGTCCGGGACCTGATCCATCTTTCCCAGAGGACTGGTCAGTCGGTCGCCTTTCTCTCCCTCGATCAGGAGAAGGCGTTCGACAGGGTGGATCACGATTACCTTTTCGCCGCATTTTGTGGCCCGGGTCCGACTTTTATATGCCGCCGCAGAGTGTCTGGTCAAAGTTAACGGGTCCTTGACGGCGCCCCTTCGCTTTGGGAGAGGAGTGCGTCAGGGATGCCCCATGTCCGGCCAATTGTATACCATCGCATGAGGTTGACGGGATTGGCTCAGCGCGAGCCGGCCATGCGGGTCGTCCTCTCGGCTTACGCCGACGACGTGCTACTTGCGATCGCAGATCCCGTTGACCTGCGGAGGATGCGCGACTGCCAGCAGACCTTTTCTGCCGCGTCCTCCGCGATGATGAATTGGGAAAAATGTTCCAGACTCCTGGTG
This sequence comes from Heterodontus francisci, assembly GCF_036365525.1. NCBI lineage: Eukaryota > Metazoa > Chordata > Chondrichthyes > Heterodontiformes > Heterodontidae > Heterodontus > Heterodontus francisci. The sequence continues at coordinate 380,766 of NC_090376.1, read as the reverse complement.
GGTCAGTGGCGGGTGGACTCCCTACCGGAGGATTTAACACTTTTTGGGTGGAGCACCACACACCTCCTCTATCTGGGAGTCCACCTTTGCCCCGCTGAGGAAACCTGGCCGGAAAACTGGTAGGAGTTGGAGGCGAAAGTCACCACTCGTCTGGGGCGCTGGCCAGGACTGCTCCGAGTGCTTTCCTACAGGGGCCGAGCGCTGGTCATAAACCAACTGGTGGCCTCGATGCTGTGGTACCGGTTGGTCACTTTGGCCCCGCCCCCTGCATTTGCCACCAAGATCCAAAAGAAACTTGTCGATTTCTTCTGGGGCAAGAGGTAACACTGAGTCACTGCCGCGGTCCTGAGACTCCCGATCGAGGAGGGCGTCCTCCCAGATAGTGTGCGCTGGCGACGTATTTTTTCCACCAGTGCCTTCAAGACGACATGCAGCTCCTGGCGGAGACCTTTAGCTGCACCTCTCTAAGGGAGTTGCCTGTCTCTTACCAGGATCTATTCAGAGTCTGAAACACGGTCGCCTCCAGTCAGGGCAGCAGAGGAGAGTGCCTCAGTTGTCCGGGCGGCTGGCTCTGGGGATGGGCTGACGGGCGGAGGAGTAGCTGAAGCCCCTCGCATGCCCCTCATTGTGGATGACGAGGGGGCTTGGGAGTGCAGAGCGCTCCCGGCTGAGCTGATCCCCACTCGGCCGGAACTGCTCATCGGACCCAGGCCCCAAAACCCTTCTTGGGAGCTCGTTCCACACAACCCATGCTGCCTCTCAGAAATGCCCTCCATGCCATTCCAGTTGGAATGGCATGGAGGGGTTTCCTGTATGGGCTGCTCCTGCACACTCTCTACTTCCTCGTCCTCGCCAGCCGGCCGGACACACCCTGGCGGTCGTGTTGCCATCTGGTGGCAAGGGGAAATCCTGGTGGAGGTCTCTCTACACGGGAGTCCTCCCCCTTTACATTGGGGACCTGGGGTGGAGGGTGCTGCACAGAGCAGTCCCATGCAATAGGCTTTTAAGTAAGTTCACGGACTCCAGGCCACCTGTAATTTCTGCGGCCTGGACAAGTCTGTGTTCCATGTATATATGGAGTGTGTGAGGTTGCAGCCCCTGTTTGAGTATTTGAAGGGGCTGCTCCTCAAGTTCTGGCTGCACTTCAGTCCCACGCTCCTGATCTTTGGTCACCCGGTGCAGAGGGGCATGGGCCGGGAGGAAGATGTCCTCGTCGGTCTGCTCCTGGGCCTGGCCAAGGTGGCAATTCACAGGTCCAGGCTGCGGGCCGTCAGGGGGTCCGTCCTCCCTGATTGCCTGCCCCTCTTCTGCGGTTACGTTCATGCCCGGGTGTCCCTGGAGAGGGAGCATGCGGTGTCCGCCGGTACGCTTGAGGCCTTCCGCGACCGGTGGGCACCGCAGGGACTGGAGTGCATCATCAATGCCAAAAATGGCATTTTAATTTGAGTTTTTGGTTTATTTATCTGAAAGAACAAAACGGGGTTAGACACAGAGTAACGCTCCCTCTACACTGTGTGGTCTGCATTGAAACAGATTAAAAAGAAAAAAAACGGGTAAAGCTCCCTCTGTATCGTTCCTGGTGATGAATGAGGATGGGTGAATAATTTGAAGATTTGTATCGTTCTCTTTGAGAAGCAAGGGGATTAAATGGATGGATGGGGTCAGTGATAATGGAGAATGTAGGGAGATTATAGATTGTTCTCGATTTAACTGCACAAACAGACCTATAGCTATTGGATCAGAGAATTAGGTTGGACAGCAATTCCTATCTCCTTGAGATCACAACTGTGAATAAAGTAACTCAAAATTTAAAAATAACTTCATTGTTTCTGACACCATGTCAAGGAGGTTAAAGGTCGAACTGTGACTCTATCAACCTTTACGTTTCAAATGTTACTGCTCACTGTCGCTCAGCTTGGACAAGGAACAAACAACAGATGTGAAATTGTTTTAATGATATATCAGGAACATCTCCTGATTTGCCACAAAGTGAGCTCAGGCTGATTGTTATCCCAGTTTGTGAGCAGCTGGTTTCAGGAGGGTAAAACAATGGGAGCTTGTTTACCTTTTGTGTTGAAAGTTTCAAAGCAATGTTGACCTTCATTCTGCTTTCAAAGCTGAAAGTAATTGTTGCTTTTCTCGATCTGGGTAGGTTGGGATTTAACATTATGACAGGCAGTATATCCGATCTCCTGCCTTCCACCTCCAGTAATCTCCCAACAACTCCAGCTCCATATTGATCAAGGCTTTGGCAGAAATTCAGATGTTCAGCACTCTTGGCAATTGTTTCCATATTTCAAGTGTTTAACCATTTTGAAGGTGGTTTACATTTGGCTTCTAAGATTGCTGAAAACCAGGGAGGCTGATGCTGAATCAGCTGAGTTCACCCAGTGGGGAGCTGAGGCCCACACAGTGCAGGAAAGACCCAGGATTCATTCCGGCCTGAGCTGTGACAGCAGATCTCTCACGCAGTGGGAGGAGTAATTACAAACAAAGAACAAAGAACAAAGAACAGTACAGCACAGGAACAGGCCATTCAGCCCTCCAAGCCTGCGCCGATCTTAATGCCTGCCTAAACTAACACCTTCTGCACTTCCGGGGCCCATATCCCTCTATTCCCTTCCTATTCATATATTTGTCAAGATGTCTCTTAAACGTCGCTATCGTATCTGCTTCCACAACCTCCCCTGGCAGCAAGTTCCAGGCACTCACCACCCTCTGTGTAAAAAACTTGCCTCGCACATCCCCTCTAAACATTGCCCCTCTCACCTTAAACCTATGTCCCCTACTAACTGACTCTTCCACCCTGGGAAAAAGCTTCTGACTATCCACTCTGTCCATGCCGCTCATAACTTTGTAAACCTCTATCATGTCGCCCCCTCCACCTCTGTGGTTCCAGTGAAAACAATCCGAGTTTTTCCAACCTCTCCTCATAGCTAATGCCCTCCAGACCAGGCAACATCCTGGTAAACCTCCTCTGTACCCTCTCCAAAACCTCCACGTCCTTCTGGTAGTGTGGCGACCAGAATTGCACGCAATATTCCAAGTATGGCCTAACTAAGGTTCTGTACAGCTGCAACATGACTTGCCAATTTTTATACTCTATGCCCCGACCGATGAAAGCAAGCATGCCGTATGCCTTCTTGACTACCTTATCCACCTGGGTTGCCACTTTCAGTGACCTGTGGACCTGTACGCCCAGATCTCTCTGCCTGTCAATACTCCTAAGGGTTCTGCCATTTACTGTATACCTCCCACCTGCATTAGACCTTCCAAAATGCATTACCTCATATTTGTCCAGATTAAACTCCATCTGCCATTTCTCCGCCCAAGTCTCCAACCGATCTATATCCTGCTGTATCCTCTGACAATCCTCATCATTATCCGCAACTCCACCAACCTTTCTGTCGTCCCCAAACTTACTAATCAGACCAGCTACATTTTCCTCCAAAGCATTTATATATACTACAAACAGCAAAGGTCCCAGCACTGATCCCTGCGGAACACCACTAGTCACATCCCTCCATTCAGAAAAACACCCATCCACTGATACCCTCTGTCTTCTATGACCGAGCCAGTTCTGTATCCAGTTTGCCAGCTCACCTCTGATCCTGCGTGACTTCACCTTTTGTACCAGTCTGCCATGCGGGACCTTGACAAAGGCTTTACTAAAGTCCATATAGATAACATCCACTGCCCTTCCTTCATCAATCATCTTTGTCACTTCCTCAAAAAACTCAATCAAATTAGTAAGACACGACCTCCCCTTCACAAAACCATGCTGTCTCTCGCTAATAAGTTCATGTATTTGTATTGGAGCGCTGCATTGTCGGAGGGTCAGTACTGAGGGAGAGCTGCACTGTCGGAGGGTCAGTACAGAGGGAGGGCTGCATTGTCGGAGGGTCAGCACTGAGGGAGGGCTGCATTGTCGGAGGGTCAGCACTGAGGGAGAGCTGCATTGTCGGAGGGTCAGTACTGACAGAGAGCTGCATTGTCGGAGGGTCATTACTGAGGGAGAGCTGCACTGTCGGAGGGTCAGTACAGATGGAGGGCTGCATTGTCGGAGGGTCAGCACTGAGGGAGAGCTGCATTGTCGGAGGGTCAGCACTGAGGGAGAGCTGCATTGTCGGAGGGTCAGTACTGAGGGAGTGCTGCATGTCAGAGGGTCAGTACTGACAGAGAGCTGCATTGTCGGAGGGTCAGTACTGAGGGAAAGCTGCACTGTCGGAGGGTCAGTAGTGAGGGAGCGCTGCACTGTCGGAGGGTCAGTACTGAGGGAGTGCTGCACTGTCGGAGGGTCAGTAGTGAGGGAGAGCTGCATTGTCGGAGGGTCAGTACTGAGGGAGTGCTGCACTGTCAAAGGGTCAGTAGTGAGGGAGAGCTGCATTGTCGGAGGGTCAGTACTGAGGGAGTGCTGCACTGTCGGAGGGTCAGTAGTGAGGGAGAGCTGCATTGTCAGAGGGTCAGGACTGAGGGAGTGCTGCACTGTCGGAGGGTCAGTAGTGAGGGAGAGCTGCATTGTCGGAGGGTCTGTACTCTATCTAACCAGTTTGTTTTTCTTTTTTTTCTTTTTTTCCTTACTTTTTATTTCTTGTGTACCTGTCCTGGGAGTGTTTGATGGGGACAGTGTAGAGGGAGCTTTACTCTGTATCTAACCCCGTTTTTTTTTTTTCGTTTTTTTTTAATAAGGTGGCCTTTATACCTCAGGCCCCTTTTATATATTTTATGTCGAGGGGGCCTTTATTCCTCAGGCCCCCTTTATATACACACTTATATTTTTAAAATAACTTTATTAAAACCAGATAAATAAACAAAAAAACTCAAATTAAAATGCCATTCTCGGCGTCGACGATGCACTCCAGTCCCTGCGGTGCCCACCGGTCGCGGAAGGCCTCAAGCGTACCGGCGGACACCGCATGCTCCCTTTCCAGGGACACCCGGGCGCGAACGTAACCGCGGAAGAGGGGCAGGCAATCGGGGAGGACGGACCCCCCGACGGCCCGCAACCTGGACCTGTGAATTGCCACCTTGGCCAGGCCCAGGAGCAGACCGACGAGGAGATCCTCCTCCCGGCCCAAGCCCCTCCGCACCGGGTGCCCAAAGATCAGGAGCGTGGGACTGAAGTGCAGCCAGAATTTGAGGAGCAGCCCCTTCAGATACTCAAATAGGGGCTGCAACCTCGCACACTCCATATAAATGTGGAACACGGACTCGTCCCGGCCGCAGAAAGTACAGGTGGCCTGGGAGTCCGTGAACCTACTTAAAAGCCTATTGCACGGGACTGCTCTGTGCAGCACCCTCCACCCCAGGTCCCCAATGTAAAGGGGGAAGACTCCCGCGTAGAGAGACCTCCATCGGGGTTTCCCCTCGCCGCCAGATGGCAACGCGGACCGCCAGGGCGTGTCCGGCCGGCTGACGAGGGCGAGGAAGTGGAGAGTGTGCAGGAGCAGCCCGTACAGGAAACCCCTCCGCGCCGATTGGAATGGCACGGAGGGCATTTCCGAGAGGCGGCTCGGGTTGTGCGGGACCGGCTCCCGAGGAGGGTTTCGGGGCCTGGGTCCGATGAGCAGTTCCGGCCGAGCGGGAGTCAGCTCGGCCGGGATCGCTCCGCACTCCCGAGCCCCCTCGCCACCCGCAGTGAGGGGCGTCCCGGGGGTTTCGGCTACTCCTCCGCCCGCCGGACCGTCCCCGGAGTCGGCCGCCCGGACAGCCGAGGCGCTCTCCTCCGCCGGCGGGGGAGCGCCCTGACTGGAGGCGACCATGTTCCAGACTCGGAAAAGATCCCGGTAAAAGACAGGCAACTCCCTCAGAGAGGCGCGGCTAACGGACTCCACCGGGAGCTGCGTGTCGTCTTGAAGGCAGTGACACTGGCGGAGAAAATACATCGCCAGCGCACACCATCTGGGAGGACGCTCGACGTACAGGTATCTCTGCAGGGTCCGAAGGCGGAGAGTCGCAGCCTGGGTGCGGACGCACACCAGCGACTGACCGCCCTCCTCGATCGGGAGACTCAGGACCGCTGCAGAGACCCAGTGTTTCCTCTTGCCCCAGAAGAAATCGACGAGTTTCTTCTGGATCTTGGTGGCAAATACAGGGGGCGGGGCCAAAGTGACCAACCGGTACCACAGCATGGAGGCCACCAGTTGGTTTATGACCAACGCTCGGCCCCTGTAGGAAAGCACTCGGAGCAGTCCTGTCCAGCGCCCCAGCCGAGCGGTGACTTTCGCCTCCAACTCCTGCCAGTTTGCCGGCCAGGCTTCCTCAGCGGGGCTAAGGTGGACTCCCAGATAGCGGAGGTGCGTGGTGCTCCACGCAAAAGGTGTCATCTCCTCCAGCAGGGAGTCCACCCGCCACTGACCAACCAGGAGTCCGGAACATTTCTCCCAATTGATCCTCGCGGAGGACGCGGCAGAAAAGGTCTGCTGGCAGTCGCGCATCCTCCGCAAGTCAACGGGATCTGTGATTGCGAGGAGCACGTCGTCGGCGTAAGCCGAGAGGGCGACCCGCATGGCCGGCTCGCGCAGAGCCAATCCCGTCAACCTCCTGCGAAGCAGGCACAGGAAGGGCTCCACGCAGATGGTATACAATTGGCCGGACATGGGGCACCCCTGACGCACTCCTCTCCCAAATCGAAGGGGCGCCGTCAAGGACCCGTTAACTTTGACTAGACACTCTGCGGCGGCGTATAAAAGTCGGACCCGGGCCACGAAATGCGGCCCGAGTCCGAAAGCGCGCAGAGTACCGAAAAGGTAATCGTGATCCACCCTGTCGAACGCCTTCTCCTGATCGAGGGAGAGAAAGGCGACCGACTGACCAGTCCTCTGGGAAAGATGGATCAGGTCCCGGACCAGGTGGATGTTGTCCTGGATGGACCGGCCCGGGACCGTGTAGGACTGGCGGGGTGGATCATGTGGGCCAGCACGGAGCCCAGGCGGGTAGACATAGCCCGGGCAAAGATCTTATAATCCGTGCTGAGGAGGGAGACCGGACGCCAGTTTTTAAGCAGGCGGAGATCGCCCCTCTTCGGCAGCAGGACGATGACCGCCCTGCGCCACGAGAGGGGCATCTCCCCGGTCGGCAGGCTTTCCCCCAGGACCCGCGCGTAATCGTCCCCAAGGACGTCCCAGAACGCCCTGAGGAACTCCACGGTCAACCCATCCAGCCCTGGGGATTTGCCCCTCGAGAGCTGGTGGTGGACGCCAGTCAGCTCCGCCAACGTGAGCGGAGCCTCCAATCCTTCGGCGCCCTCCGGGCTGACCTGCGGCAGGTCCTCCCACAAAACTCTGCGCGCATCCTCGCTGGACGGATCCGGAGAGAACAACGCACTGTAATAAGTCCGGACCAGGAGGCCCATTCCCTCCGGATCCGTGATGGAGGATCTGTCGTCGGCCAGCAGCTCGACGAGCTGCTTACGGACCCCCCGCCATTTTTCCAGCGAGTAGAAGAAGGGTGAGGCGCGGTCCAAATCTTCCAGGATCTGGATCCGCGACCTCACGTACGCGCCTCGGGACCCTATGAGCTGCAGGTTCCTCAGCGCGCCCTTCTTCTCTTTGTACGCCTGCCACAGGGCTGGGTCCGCGACGGCATGACCGAGGCGGGATTCCAAGTCGAGCACCTCCCTCTCAAGGCGCCCAATCTCGGCTTCCCGCCTCTTGGTCGACCCCTTCGCGTACTCCTGACAGAAGACGCGGATGTGAGTCTTGCCCACATCCCACCATAGCCTCAAGGAGGGGAAGCCCCCCTGCTTCCTTCTCCAGTCGGCCCAGAATCGACAGAACGAGTCCCGAAATCGCACGTCCTCCAGCAGCCGGTTGTTAAAGTGCCAGTACGCGGACCCCGCCCGCGTGCGGAGCGGAGTGAACTCCGCCCACACCAGGCGGTGGTCCGAGCACGGCACCAGCCGCATGGAGGCCGCTGAAACGCGGGAGACGTACTCCTGCGAAATGTAGAGGCGGTCGATTCGCGACCCCCCTCCTCCAGACCTCCACGTGAAGGCGCTGGAGTCGGGATGGAGATTCCGCCAGACGTCCACCAAGTTAAGGGAGCTGATCAGTCCCCTCAACTTCTCCACCGACGCTTGGCCGCGCTGGGGACCGGAGCGATCCCCCACCTCGAGGGTGCAGTTAAAATCCCCCCCGAGGATGATGCACTCGCCGCTATCGATGGAGCTCAAGAGAGCGGACACTTCTTCAAAGAAGCGCGCTTGCAACGCGCCGGGCCTGGGCGCGTACACGTTCACAAAGTGGAGCGGCACGCTACCCAGGCGAACGGCGAGGTGGAGCAAGCGGCCCGGCACTAGCTCCTTGACCCCCAAGATCTCCGGCTGAAAAGTCGGGGCCAACAAGATAGCCACCCCACTAGAAATAGGGGTGAGGTGACTCATGTAGACCCCACCCTGCCACTCCAGGAGCCAGGTGGCTTCGTCTCCCGGAACGGTGTGGGTTTCCTGCAGAAAGCTCACCGCGTATCTCCCTTCCCTAAGGACTGAGAGATTGTGAAATCTGCGGTGAGCCCCTCTGCTGCCGTTGATGTTGAGGCTGGCTCTGGTTATCTTCATGTCAAAGGTACTTAAAACCCGTCACCAACACCTCACTGTGAGGAAGGAGTGGAAGTGCACCTGGCCCTCCACTCCCCCAGCAACCCATTGAGGAACACATTAAAACGGCGCCTCTCAACCAGTTTCACGTCCGCGCGCTTGCCCGCTATCTTAAGGGCGGCACGGACGGACTGGATGATCAGCGCCAGATTCGACCAACGGTCGAGGGCCAGCTGAACTTTATTGCGGCAACCCCTGCAAGCCGCGAGGAAATCCCGGAGTTCCGCCGTGGGGATGAGAGGAGATTCGGTGGGAGGCACGAGGGACTCCACCACCTCACTGGCGATGGAATCAAGATCACCCTCCGTGCCCCGCACCGAATCCCCATCCTCCTCCGGGTCGTCACCGCCAGCGGCCGACACATCCACCACACACTGTGGGGCGGACGTCCCGGCCGCGCCAGCTGGTCCCGCCTCCGTCACGATCCCACCCCCAGGATCGATGGCGGAGGAGTCCTCTCTGGGTTCTATTGTGAAACTGGAGCCTGTAGGCACCAGCGGTTCAGGACCCCCCTCCACCTCCATCCCCAGGCCAATGAGTGGTCCAGGGGAGACAGAAGTTCCGGACTCCGGGAAACCAGCCGGAGCCGAGACTGGAGGCGGCGAGAGGAGGCCATCTCCCGCTCCGCCAGCACCCACAGGCCCAGCAGATGGGGCAGCATTCTCAGTTATAACTGGGTCGGGTGTCTCCTGGTTGGTGGTGGACTCCGGCTGGGAGGCCCGACCCTCTGGGGCCTCGCCCTCCCCTTCATTCAGGGCACCCGACCCAGTAGCAGTGGCGGAATGGGCGGTTTCCCCAGGCTCCCCCACCACAAGCAGGGCCCCACTTACTCCTTTAGGAGGGGCCTCACGTACCGGGGCCATCCCCTCCCCTCCATCCTGAGGAATAGAGTGCTCCTGCCCGGACTTTGCAGCCTTGGTGGTGGCGGTAGGGGGAACCTGAGGACCAGAAACAGGAGACAGCTCCCCTCCAACAGATGGGCCCTGCACCTCAGGGCCCTGTGTTATTTCTGTGGAGGGGTGCCTTCTCCTCTTTTTCGCACTTGGGCACGGAGACTCAGAGACCTCCATGTCATCAGAGGCCTCCGCCTCCGCACCCTTTTTTCCTTTTTTAGTCACCCTGGGCCTGAGCCCAGCCCTGGGACAGGTGGATTCCATGGGAATGGGCTTTGGGCTGAGCTCAGGCTCGGGTTGAGTCAAAGTGTCCAGGGGACGCGCCTCACGATGTTTCTTTTTTCCCCGCGTCTTCCTTCCGCTCGGACGGACGCTCCCCTCCCCGCCAGAGGCTGTGAAAACCACAGCCTCCGGAACCGACTGAGCGGTGTCTGTTGGATCTGCGGGGGGAGTGGGAGGAGGTGCTGTGGAACCACTCTGGGCCGCCGAGGTGGAGCTGGCGGCCGGGAGGTTGGGGCAGTTCTTACGAACATGCCCCACCCCCTTGCAGACGTGGCACCGCGCCCCATCCGAGGTCCAGAAGACGCGGTAGGCCGTCCCCTGGAACTCCACATAAAATTGGCCCTCCGTGTCCTCCTCCCGCGCCAGCTGCATAAATAACTGGCGGCGGAAGGAGTAGACATGTTGGAGGCTGTGCTCCCGAAGACCAAGCCGGACTGGGGTGATCCCCGACCTCATCTCCCCCAGATGGTGCAGGTGGGGGAGGAGGAGCTCACTGGGAATGAAGGGTGGGACGTTGGACAACATTATCCGATGCGCAGTGGCCCCCAGAGGGTCCACTGGCAGGAAGGTCCCCCCCACAGTGAGCCCTTTACTCAGGGCCAGGGACACCGCCCGCTCGGTCTTCAAAAAGAACACAGCCTTCCCATACATCTTTGAGGCCGCAACAATGGCCGAGGGGCCGACAACCACGGCCATTGCCTTAACGCAGGCCTCAATAGACATGTTGGGGTGGGGATAGCTCTTCACCCCATGGCTGCATGTCAATAATTTAAAGGGTGACGGGGCCACGTGGGCAGCCACAGAAGCTGCAGCTGCGTAGGTAGTAGAGGGCCCCGCCACCGGTGATGAAGGGCTTGCCATGGGTCCAAGAGCTAAACCCACCCCAAATTGTGGACTTGCACACTAAATAACAGATTCACAGAAAAATTTGAAAAGACAAACAAACAAACAACAGGTTAGTGGAGAGGCTGAGGTAAGAGAGGAGAGGTAAAGACAGGCTGGAAGGGATGACTTGCTTTCTGGAGGTGGTGCTCACAGTACACTTAAAACAAACAGTCTTTGAAGTTGGTCTTCCGGTCTTCTGGTTGTGGGGGGGGAGTCGTCTTCACCTGGGTCAGCTGACGCTGCCCAGGCACTATCTATCCCCTTCTGTCTGTTTAGCTGGGCAGCTTCAGCTGACCCAGGCTTGGTAATTGGGGTGGGGAGGGAGCTTCCCTGTGTGCTTGTGCAACAGCACAGACTCCTGTTGAATTGGCAGCCCCACCCCTTGTTGTTCCAGCCACTTGTTCCTCCCCCAACAGTCCAAAGTAAATTACTGGTGTTCAGCACCCACCTCCAGACAAAGCCTTGTTTCCACAAAATGTCCCTTTCTTCTCTTTAATGGAGACTGTTGTTGGAGTTTTCCTCTGCTTGTTGGTAGCTGCTCTCCCTTGCTCAGTGCAGCTCCTCTCTCCACCTCTGCAACCTCCAACTGCCACCAGCACTCTCAGCTGCACCTCGTTGATGCACTCAGGCTCCCAAATCAGTGGGCAGCCAATCCCCGTGCTGTACCTGTCCTGGGAGTGTTTGATGGGGACAGTGTAGAGGGAGCTTTACTCTGTATCTAACCCCGTCCTGTACCTGTCCTGTGAATATTTGATGGGGGACAGTGTAGAGGGAGCTTTACTCTGTATCTAACCCCCGTGCTGTACCTGTCCTGGGAGTGTTTGATGAGGACAGTGCAGAGGGAGCTTTACTCTGTATCTAACCCCCGTACTGTACCTGTCCTGGGAGTGTTTGATGGGGACAGTGTAGAGGGAGCTTTACTCTGTATCTAACCCCCGTACTGTACCTGTCCTGTGAATATTTGATGGGGGACAGTGTAGAGGGAGCTTTACTCTGTATCTAACCCCCGTACTGTACCTGTCCTGTGAATATTTGATGGGGGACAGTGTAGAGGGAGCTTTACTCTGTATCTAACCCCCGTTTTTTTTTTTTTTTTTTTTTTCTTTTTTTTTTTATCCCTCAGGCCCCCTTTATGTACATATTTACAGTTTTAAAATAACTTTATTAAAACAGATAAATAAACAAAAAACTCAAATTAAAATGCCATTCTCGGCGTCGACGATGCACTCCAGTCCCTGCGGTGCCCACCGGTCGCGGAAGGCCTCAAGCGTACCGGCGGACACCGCATGCTGCTTCTCCAGGGACACCCGGGCGCGAACGTAACCGCGGAAGAGGGGCAGGCAATCGGGGAGGACGGAACCCCCAACGGCCCGCAACCTGGACCTGTGAATTGCCACCTTGGCCAGGCCCAGGAGCAGACCGACGAGGAGATCCTCCTCCCGGCCCGAGCCCCTCCGCACCGGGTGCCCAAAGATCAGGAGCGTGGGACTGAAGTGCAGCCAGAATTTGAGGAGCAGCCCCTTCAGATACTCAAATAGGGGCTGCAACCTCGCACACTCCGTATAAATGTGGAACACGGACTCGTCCAGGCCGCAGAAAGTACAGGTGGCCTGGGAGTCCGTGAACCTACTTAAAAGCCTATTGCACGGGACTGCTCTGTGCAGCACCCTCCACCCCAGGTCCCCGATGTAAAGGGGGAAGACTCCCGCGTAGAGAGACCTCCATCGAGGTTTCCCCTCGCCGCCAGATGGCAACGCGGACCGCCAGGGCGTGTCCGGCCGGCTGACGAGGGCGAGGAAGTGGAGAGTGTGCAGGAGCAGCCCGTACAGGAAACCCCTCCGCGCCGATTGGAATGGCACGGAGGGCGTTTCCGAGAGGCGGCTTGGGTTGTGCGGGACCGGCTCCCGAGGAGGGTTTCGGGGCCTGGGTCCGATGAGCAGTTCCGGCCGAGCGGGGGTCAGCTCGGCCGGGATCGCTCCGCACTCCCGAGCCCCCTCGCCACCCGCAGTGAGGGGCGTCCCGGGGGTTTCGGCTACTCCTCCGCCCGCCGGACCGTCCCCGGAGTCGGCCGCCCGGACAGCCGAGGCGCTCTCCTCCGCCGGCGGGGGAGCGCCCTGACTGGAGGCGACCATGTTCCAGACTCGGAAAAGATCCCGGTAAAAGACAGGCAACTCCCTCAGAGAGGCGCGGCTAACGGACTCCACCGGGAGCTGCGTGTCGTCTTGAAGGCAGTGACACTGGCGGAAAAAATACGTCGCCAGCGCACACCATCTGGGAGGACGCTCGACGTACAGGTATCTCTGCAGGGTCCGAAGGCGGAGAGTCGCAGCCTGGGTGCGGACGCACACCAGCGACTGACCGCCCTCCTCGATCGGGAGACTCAGGACCGCGGCAGAGACCCAGTGTTTCCTCTTGCCCCAGAAGAAATCGACGAGTTTCTTCTGGATCTTGGTGGCAAATACAGGGGGCGGGGCCAAAGTGACCAACCGGTACCACAGCATGGAGGCCACCAGTTGGTTTATGACCAACGCTCGGCCCCTGTAGGAAAGCACTCGGAGCAGTCCTGTCCAGCGCCCCAGCCGAGCGGTGACTTTCGCCTCCAACTCCTGCCAGTTGGCCGGCCAGGCTTCCTCAGCGGGGCTAAGGTGGACTCCCAGATAGAGGAGGTGTGTGGTGCTCCACGCAAAAGGTGTCATCTCCTCCGGCAGGGAGTCCACCCGCCACTGACCAACCAGGAGTCCGGAACATTTCTCCCAATTGATCCTCGCGGAGGACGCGGCAGAAAAGGTCTGCTGGCAGTCGCGCATCCTCCGCAAGTCAACGGGATCTGTGATTGCGAGGAGCACGTCGTCGGCGTAAGCCGAGAGGACGACCCGCATGGCCGGCTCGCGCAGAGCCAATCCCGTCAACCTCCTGCGAAGCAGGCACAGGAAGGGCTCCACGCAGATGGTATACAATTGGCCGGACATGGGGCACCCCTGACGCACTCCTCTCCCAAAGCGAAGGGGCGCCGTCAAGGACCCGTTAACTTTGACTAGACACTCTGCGGCGGCGTATAAAAGTCGGACCCGGGCCACGAAATGCGGCCCGAGTCCGAAAGCGCGCAGAGTCCCGAAAAGGTAATCGTGATCCACCCTGTCGAACGCCTTCTCCTGATCGAGGGAGAGAAAGGCGACCGACTGACCAGTCCTCTGGGAAAGATGAATCAGGTCCCGGACCAGGTGGATGTTGTCCTGGATGGACCGGCCCGGGACCGTGTAGGACTGGTCGGGGTGGATCATGTGGGCCAGCACGGAGCCCAGGCGGGTAGACATAGCCCGGGCAAAGATCTTATAATCCGTGCTGAGGAGGGAGACCGGACGCCAGTTTTTAAGCAGGCGGAGATCGCCCCTCTTCGGCAGCAGGACGATGACCGCCCTGCGCCACGAGAGGGGCATCTCCCCGGTCGCCAGGCTTTCCCCCAGGACCCGCGCGTAATCGTCCCCCAGGACGTCCCAGAACGCCCTGAGGAACTCCACGGTCAACCCATCCAGCCCTGGGGATTTGCCCCTCGAGAGCTGGTGGAGGGCGCCAGTCAGCTCCGCCAACGTGAGCGGAGCCTCCAATCCTTCGGCGCCCTCCGGGCTGACCTGCGGCAGGTCCTCCCACAAAACTCTGCGCGCATCCTCGCTGGACGGATCCGGAGAGAACAACGCACTGTAATACGTCCGGACCAGGAGGCCCATTCCCTCCGGATCCGTGATGGAGGATCCGTCGTCGGCCAGCAGCTCGACGAGCTGCTTACGGACCCCCCGCCATTTTTCCAGCGAGTAGAAGAAGGGTGAGGCGCGGTCCAAATCTTCCAGGATCTGGATCCGCGACCTCACGTACGCGCCTCGGGACCCTATGAGCTGCAGGTTCCTCAGCGCGCCCTTCTTCTCTTTGTACGCCTGCCACAGGGCCGGGTCCGCGACGGCATGACCGAGGCGGGATTCCAAGTCGAGCACCTCCCTCTCAAGGCGCCCGATCTCGGCTTCCCGCCTCTTGGTCGACCCCTTCGCGTACTCCTGACAGAAGACGCGGATGTGAGTCTTGCCCACATCCCACCATAGCCTCAAGGAGGGGAAGCCCCCCTGCTTCCTTCTCCAGTCGGCCCAGAATCGACAGAACGAGTCCCGAAATCGCACGTCCTCCAGCAGCCGGTTGTTAAAGTGCCAGTACGCGGACCCCGCCCGCGTGCGGAGCGGAGTGAACTCCGCCCACACCAGGCGGTGGTCCGAGCACGGCACCAGCCGCATGGAGGCCGCCGAAACGCGGGAGACGTACGCCTGCGAAATGTAGAGGCGGTCGATTCGCGACCCCCCTCCTCCAGACCTCCATGTGAAGGCGCTGGAGTCGGGATGGAGATTCCGCCAGACGTCCACCAAGTTCAGGGAGCTGATCAGTCCCCTCAACTTCTCCACCGACGCTTGGCCGCGCTGGGGACCGGAGCGATCCCCCACCTCGAGGGTGCAGTTAAAATCCCCCCCGAGGATGATGCACTCGCCGCTATCGATGGAGCTCAAGAGAGCGGACACTTCTTCAAAGAAGCGCGCTTGCAAAGCGCCGGGCCTGGGCGCGTACACGTTCACAAAGTGGAGCGGCACGCTACCCAGGCGAACGGCGAGGTGGAGCAAGCGGCCCGGCACTAGCTCCTTGACCCCCAAGATCTCCGGCTGAAAAGTCGGGGCCAACAAGATAGCCACCCCACTAGAAATAGGGGTGAGGTGACTCATGTAGACCCCACCCTGCCACTCCAGGAGCCAGGTGGCTTCGTCTCCCGGAACGGTGTGGGTTTCCTGCAGAAAGCTCACCGCGTATCTCCCTTCCCTAAGGACTGAGAGATTGTGAAATCTGCGGTGAGCCCCTCTGCTGCCGTTGATGTTGAGGCTGGCTATGGTTATCTTCATGTCAAAGGTACTTAAAACCCGTCACCAACAGCTCACTGTGAGGAGGGAGTGGAAGTGCACCTGGCCCTCCACTCCCCCAGCAACCCATTGAGGAACACATTAAAACGGCGCCTCTCAACCAGTTTCACGTCCGCGCGCTTGCCCGCTATCTTAAGGGCGGCACGGACGGACTGGATGATCAGCGCCAGATTCGACCAACGGTCGAGGGCCAGCTGAACTTTATTGCGGCAACCCCTGCAAGCCGCGAGGAAATCCCGGAGTTCCGCCGTGGGGATGAGAGGAGATTCGGTGGGAGGCACGAGGGACTCCACCACCTCACTGGCGATGGAATCAAGATCATCCTCCGTGCCCCGCACCGAATCCCCATCCTCCTCCGGGTCGTCACCGCCAGCTGCCAACACATCCACCACACACTGTGGGGCGGACGTCCCGGCCGCGCCAGCTGGTCCCGCCTCCGTCACGATCCCACCCCCAGGATCGATGGCGGAGGAGTCCTCTCTGGGTTCTATTGTGAAACTGGAGCCTGTAGGCACCAGCGGTTCAGGACCCCCCTCCACCTCCATCCCCAGGCCAATGACTGGTCCAGGGGAGACAGAAGTTCCGGACTCCGGGAAACCAGCCGGAGCCGAGACTGGAGGCGGCGAGAGGAGGCCATCTCCCGCTCCGCCAGCACCCACAGGCCCAGCAGATGGGGCAGCATTCTCAGTTATAACTGGGTCGGGTGTCTCCTGGTTGGTGGTGGACTCCGGCTGGGAGGCCCGACCCTCTGGGGCCTCGCCCTCCCCTTCATTCAGGACACCCGACCCAGTCGCAGTGGCGGAATGGGCGGTTTCCCCAGGCTCCCCCACCACAAGCAGGGCCCCACTTACTCCTTCAGGAGGGGCCTCACGTACCGGGGCCATCCCCTCCCCTCCATCCTGAGGAATAGGGAGCACCTGCCCGGACTTTGCAGCCTTGGTGGTGGCGGTAGGGGGCACCTGAGGACCAGAAACAGGAGGCAGCTCCCCTCCAACAGATGGGCCCTGCATCTCAGGGCCCTGTGTTATTTCTGTGGAGGGGTGCCTTCTCCTCTTTTTCGCACTTGGGCGCGGAGACTCAGAGACCTCCATGTCATCAGAGGCCTCCGCCTCCGCACCCTTTTTTCCTTTTTTAGTCACCCTGGGCCTGAGCCCAGCCCTGGGACAGGTGGATTCCATGGGAATGGGCTTTGGGCTGAGCTCAGGCTCGGGTTGAGTCAAAGTGTCCAGGGGACGCGCCTCACGATGTTTCTTTTTTCCCCGCGTCTTCCTTCCGCTCGGACGGACGCTCCCCTCCCCGCCAGAGGCTGTGAAAACCACAGCCTCCGGAACCGACTGAGCGGTGTCTGTTGGATGTGCGGGGGGAGTGGGAGGAGGTGCTGTGGAACCACTCTGGGCCGCCGAGGTGGAGCTGGCGGCCGGGAGGTTGGGGCAGTTCTTCCGAACATGCCCCACCCCCTTGCAGACGTGGCACCGCGCCCCGTCCGAGGTCCAAAAGACGCGGTAGGCCGTCCCCTGGAACTCCACATTAAATTGGCCCTCCGTGTCCTCCTCCCGCGCCAGCTGCATAAATAACTGGCGGCGGAAGGAGTAGACATGTTGGAGGCTGTGCTCCCGAAGACCAAGCCGGACTGGGGTGATCCCCGACCTCACCTCCCCCAGATGGTGCAGGTGGGGGAGGAGAAGCTCACTGGGAATGAAGGGTGGGACGTTGGACAACATTATCCGATGCGCAGTGGCCCCCAGAGGGTCCACTGGCAGGAAGGTCCCCCCCACAGTGAGCCCTTTACTCAGGGCCAGGGACACCGCCCGCTCGGTCTTCAAAAAGAACACAGCCTTCCCATACATCTTTGAGGCCGCAACAATGGCCGAGGGGCCGACAACCACGGCCATTGCCTTAACGCAGGCCTCAATAGACATGTTGGGGTGGGGATAGCTCTTCACCCCATGGCTGCATGTCAATAATTTAAAGGGTGACGGGGCCACGTGGGCAGCCACAGAAGCTGCAGCTGCGTAGGTAGTAGAGGGCCCCGCCACCGGTGATGAAGGGCTTGCCATGGGTCCAAGAGCTAAACCCACCCCAAATTGTGGACTTGCACACTAAATTACAGATTCACAGAAAAATTTGAAAAGACAAACAAACAAACAACAGGTTAGTGGAGAGGCTGAGGTAAGAGAGGAGAGGTAAAGACAGGCTGGAAGGGATGACTTGCTTTCTGGAGGTGGTGCTCACAGTACACTTAAAACAGTCTTTGAAGTTGGTCTTCCGGTCTTCTGGTTGGGGGAGTCGTCTTCACCTGGGTCAGCTGAAGCTGCCCAGGCACTATCTATCCCCTTCCGTCTGTTTAGCTGGGCAGCTTCAGCTGACCCAGGCTTGGCAATTGGGGTGGGGAGGGAGCTTCCCTGTGTGCTTTTGCAGCAGCACAGATTCCTGTTGAATTGGCAGCCCCACCCCTTGTTGTTCCAGCCACTTGTTCCTCCCCCAACAGTCCAAAGTAAATTACTGGTGTTCAGCACCCACCTCCAGACAAAGCCTTGTTTCCACAAAATGTCCCTTTCTTCTCTTTAATGGAGACTGTTGTTGGAGTTTTCCACTGCTTGTTGGTAGCTGCTCTCCCTTGCTCAGTGCAGCTCCTCTCTCCACCTCTGCAACCTCCAACTGCCACCAGCACTCTCAGCTGCACCTCGTTGATGCACTCAGGCTCCCAAATCAGTGGGCAGCCAATCCCCGTGCTGTACCTGTCCTGGGAGTGTTTGATGGGGACAGTGTAGAGGGAGCTTTACTCTGTATCTAACCCCGTCCTGTACCTGTCCTGTGAATATTTGATGGGGGACAGTGTAGAGGGAGCTTTACTCTGTATCTAACCCCCGTGCTGTACCTGTCCTGGGAGTGTTTGATGAGGACAGTGCAGAGGGAGCTTTACTCTGTATCTAACCCCCGTACTGTACCTGTCCTGGGAGTGTTTGATGGGGACAGTGTAGAGGGAGCTTTACTCTGTATCTAACCCCCGTACTGTACCTGTCCTGTGAATATTTGATGGGGGACAGTGTAGAGGGAGCTTTACTCTGTATCTAACCCCCGTACTGTACCTGTCCTGTGAATATTTGATGGGGGACAGTGTAGAGGGAGCTTTACTCTGTATCTAACCCCCGTACTGTACCTGTCCTGTGAATATTTGATGGGGGACAGTGTAGAGGGAGCTTTACTCTGTATCTAACCCCCGTGCTGTACCTGTCCTGGGAGTGTTTGATGAGGACAGTGTAGAGGGAGCTTTACTCTGTATCTAACCCCCGTACTGTACCTGTCCTGGGAGTGTTTGATGAGGACAGTGTAGAGGGAGCTTTACTCTGTATCTAACCCCCGTGCTGCACCTGTCCTGGGAGTGTTTGATGAGGACAGTGTAGAGGGAGTTTTACTCTGTATTTAACCCCATTTTTTGTCAAGGGGGCATTTATTCCTCAGGCCCCCTTTATATACATTTTATAAAATAACTTTATTCAAATCGAATAAATGAAAGAAAAACTCAAATTAAAAGAGCATTGTCTGCATCTACGATGCACTCCAGCCCCTGCAGCACCCATCGGTCATGGAAGGCCTCAAGCGAACCAGCGGACATAGAAACACAGAAAATAGCAGCAGGAGTAGGCCATTCAGCCCTTCGGGCCTGCTCCGTCTTTCAAAAATGATCATGGCTGATCGTCTAATTCAGTACCCTGTTCCCGCTTTCTCCCCATCTCCCTTGATCCCTTTGGCATTAAGAAATATATCTATCTCCTTCTTGAATATATTTAATGACTTGGCCTCCACTGCCTTCTGCAGTAGAGAATTCCACAGGTTCATCACCCTCTGAGTGAAGAAATTTCTCCTCAACTCAGTTTTAAATGGCATAACCCGTATCCTGAGACTGTCACCCCTGGTTCTGGACTCCCCAGCCATCGGGAACATACTCCCTGCATCTAGCCTGTCTAGGCCTGTGAGAATTTTATAGGTTTCTATGAGATCCCCTCTCATTCTTCTAAACTCTAGTGAATATAGGCCTCGTCGACCCAATCTTTCCTCATATATCAATCCTGCCATCCCAGGAATCAGCCTAGTAAATCTGCTTTGCACTCCCTCCATGGCAAGAACATCCTTCCTCAGATACGGACACCAAAACTGCACACAATACTCCAGAAATAAAAACAAGAAATGCTGGAATCTCTCAGCAGGTCTGGCAGCATCTGTGGAAAGAGAAGCAGAGTTAACGTTTCGGGTCAGTGATCCTTCACCCGTTCCGATGAAGGGTCACTGACCCGAAACGTTAACTCTGCTTCTCTTTCCACAGATGCTGCCAGACCTGCTGAGTGAATCCAGCATTTCTTGTTTTTGTTGTATATGTTTAATTGTTCTGCCATTTCTTTGTTCTCCATTATAATTTCTCCTGTTTCTAACTGTAAGGGACCTGCATTTGTCTTCATTAATCTTTTTCTCTTCACATATTTATAGAAGCTTTTACAGTCAGTTTTTATGTTCCCCGCAAGCTTACTCTCATACTCTATTTTCCCCCGCTTAATCAGCCTCTTTATCCTCCTTTGCTGAATTCTAAACTGCTCCCAATCCTCAGATTTGCTGCTTTTTCTGGCAAGTTTATATACCTCCTCTTCGGATCTAATACTATCCCTAATTTCTTTTGTAATCCACGGTTGAGCCATCTTTCTGATTTTATTTTTGCACCAGAGAAGGATGAATAATTGTTGTAATTCATGCACATGTTCTTTAAATATTATCCATTGCCTATCCACCGTCAACCCTTTTAGGGTATGAGACTCGCTTAGCTCCACCCATAAAGATTCCACATCCGGATTCTCTGAGCTAATATCCTTCCTCACTATTGTGTTGATTTCCTCCTTTACTAACAACTCTACTCCACCTCCTTTCCCTTTTTGCCTGTCCTTCCTAAATATTGAATACCCTTGGATGTTCAGTTCCCATCCTTGGTCACCTTGCAGCCATGTCTCTGTAATTGCAACTATATCATAACCGTTTATATCTATTTGCACTGTTAATTCATCTACCTTATTGTGAATGCTCTGCGCATTAAGACACAATGCCTTTAGATTTGTCTTTTTAACATTGTTAGTCATCTTAGCTTTATTTTGCACTTGGGTCCCATTTTTTCTCCCTCTTGTTTTCTCTCCCTTCCACATTTGCTTCTTACCTTTCTGTCTTTTGTTTCCATCCTTGTTTCCCCCTCCTCTGTCTCCCTGCTCAGATTCCCATCCCCCTGCCATTCGAGTTTAAACCCTCCTCGACAGCACTAGCAAACACCGCCCTGAGGAAATTGGTCCCAGTCCTGCCCAGATGCAACCCGCCCAGCTTGGACTGGTCCCACCTTCCCCAGAACTGGTCCCAATGTCCCAGGAATCTGAATCCCTCCCTCTTACACCATTTCTCCAGCCACGTATTCATCTGATATATCCTGCTATTTCTGCTCTCACTAGCACGTGGCACCGGTAGTAATCCTGAGATTACTATCTTTGAGGTCCTACTTTTTAATTTACGTCCTAACTCCCTATATTCAGCTTGTAGGACCCTTTTTTTACCTATGTTGTTGGTACTGATATGTACCACGACAACTGACTGCTCGCCCTCGCCCCTCAGAATGCCCTGCAGCCGCTCAGAGACATCCTTGACCCGAGCACCAGGGAGGCAACATACCATCCTGGAGTCTCTTTTGTGGCCACAGAAACGCCTATCTGTTCCCCTTACAATTGAATCCCCTTTCACTATAGCCCGGCCACTCTTCTTTCTTCCCTCCTGTGCAGCAGAGCCAACCATGGTGCCATGAACTTGGCTCTTGCTGCTTTTCCCTGAGCCATCTCCTCCAACAATATCCAAAATGGTATATCTGTTAGAGAGGGGGATGGCCATAGGAGACTCCTGCACTACCTGCCTTCCTCTACTCTACCCATTCCCTTTCGGCCTGTGCAGCCATTACCTGCAGTGTAACCACCTACCTAAGCGTGCTATCTACAACGTCCTCAGCATCGCGGATGCTCCACAGTGAATCCACCCGCAGCTCCAGCTCCGTAATACGGGTAGTCAGTAGCTGCAGCTGGATACACTTCCTGCACACATGGTCGTCAGGGACACTGGAAGTGTCCCTGATTTCCCACCTAGTGCAGGAGGAGCGTATCACGGGGCTGAGCTCTCCTGTCATGACTTACCTTTAGATTACTTAGTTGCTCCCTTTAATTAAAAAATACTAATTACACTAGCTGCCTTGCCTACGCCAAACGCTACCCGATACAATCTAAAGTTGTAATTAACTACTTAAATATTTTATTCAATTTTTTATTTTATTTTATTTTTACACTGCATGCTCCTCCTCCAGGTACACCCAGGCGTGAACATAACCTCGGAAGAGGGGTAGGCAATCAGGGAGGACGGAACCGCGCCCCCCCGATGGCCCGTAACCTGGACCTGTGAATTGCCACCTTGGCCAGGCCCAGGAGCAGACGGACGAGGAGATTCTCCTCCCGGCCCACGCCCCTCCTCACCAGGTACCCAAGGATCAGGAACATGGGGCTGAATTTCAGCCAAAGCTTGAGGAGCAGCCCCTTCAAATACTGAAAGAGGGGCTGCAACCTCGCACACTCCATATATACCTGGAACACAGACTTGTCCAGGCCGCAGAAATTACAGGCGGCCTGGGAGTTCGTGAACCTACTTAAAATTCTATTGCACAGGACTGCCCTGTGCAGCACCCTCCACCCCAGGTCCCCGATGTAGAGAGACCTCCACCAGGATTTTCCTCACCACCAGATGGCAACACAGACCGCTATGGCGTCGTGTGGAATGGCACAGAGGGCATTTCTGAGAGGCGTCTCAGGTTGTGTGGGACCGGTTCCCAAGGAGGATTTTGGGGCCTGCAACCGATGAGCAGTTTTGACTGCACGGGAGTCAGCTCCGTACTCCCGAGCCCCCTCGTCACCCACAATGAGGGGTGTCCCGGGGGCTTCAGCTACTCCTCCGCCTGTTGGTCTGTCCCTGGAGCCGGCTGCCCGGATAACCGATGCACTCTGCTCCGCTGGCAGGGGAGCGCCCTGACTGAAGGCGACCATGTTACAGTCTGTGAATAGATCCCGGTAAAAGACAGGCAACTCCCTCAGAGAGGCGCGGCTAACGGTCTCCTCCGGGAGCTGTGTGTTGTCTTGAAGGCAGTGACACTGGCGGAAAAAATATGCTGCCAGTGCACACCATCTGGGAGGACGTTCAACGTACAGGTATCTCTGCAGGGCCTGAAGGCGGAGAGTCGCAGCCTGGGTGTGGACGCACACCAGCGACTGACCACCCTCCTCGATCGGGAGACTCAGGACCGTGACAGAGACCCAGTGTTTCCTCTTGCCCCAGAAGAGTTTTTTATAGCAGGAACACGTTACCGAGTTGGATGATCAGCCATGATCATAATGAATGGCGGAGCAGGCTCAAAGGGCTGAATGGCCTACTCCTGCTCCTATTTTCTGTTTCTATGTTTCTATGTTAAGAAATCGACGAGTTTCTTCTGGATCTTGGTGGCAAATGCAGGGGGCGGGGCCAAAGTGACCAACCGGTACCACAGCATCGAGGCCACTAGTTGGTTTATGGCCAGCCCAGCGCTCGGCGCCTGTCGGAAAGCACTCGGAGCAGTCCTGTCCAGCGCCCCTGCTGAGTGGTGACTTTCGCCTCCGACTCCTGCCAGACCTACTAGCAGTCCGGAACATTTCTCCCAATTGATCCTCGCGGAGGACGCGGCAGGAAAGGTCTGCTGGAAGTCGCGCATCCTCCACAAGTCAACGAGATCTGTGGCCATGAGGAGCACGTCATCGGTGTAAACCGAGAGGACGGCCCGCATGGCCGGCTCGCGCAGAGCCAAACCCGTCAACCTCCTGCAAAGCAGGCACAGTAACGGCTCCACGCAGATGCTATACAATTGGCCAGAATTGGGGCATCCCTGACGCACTGCTCTCCCAAAGTGAAGGGGCGCCATTAAGAACCCATTAACTTTAACCAGACACTCTGCAGCGGCGTATAAAAGTCAGACCCGGGCTGCAAAATATTGCCATAGAACAAACGTGCCCTGAGTCCCGAAAAGTTATTCGTGATCCACCCTGTCGAACGCCTTCTCCTGATCGAGGGAGAGAAAGGCAGCCGACAGACCAGTCCCCTGGGAAAGATGGATCAGGTCCTGGACCAGGTAGATGTTGTCCTGGATGGACCGGCCCGGGACCGTGTAGGACTGGTCGGGGTGGATCATGTGGGCCAGCACAGAGCCCAGGCGGGTAGACATAGCCCGAGCAAAGATCTTATAATCCGTGCTGAGGAGGGAGACCGGACCCCAGTTCTTAAGCAAGCGGAGATCGCCCCTTGATAGGGGTATCCCCCTGGGCGCCAGGCTTTCCCCGAGGACCCGCACGTAATCGCCCCCCAGGATGTTCCAGAACGCCCTGAGGAATGTGGGGATGAGGGGACCTGATGAGGAATTTGGGGATGAGATGATTTGATGAGGAATGAGGGGATTTAGAACATAGAACATAGAACATAGAACAGTACAGCACAGTACAGGCCCTTCGGCCCACGATGTTGTGCTGAACCTTTAACCTACTCTAAGATCAAACTACCTACCTACCCTTCATACTACTATCATCCATGTACCTATCCAAGAGTCGCTTAAATGTCCCTAATGTATCTGCTTCTACTACCACCGCTGGCAGTGCATTCCACGCACCCACCACTCTCTGTGTAAAGAACCTACCTCTGACATCTCCCCGAAACCTTCCTCCAATCACCTTAAAATTATGCCCCCTGGTGATAGCCCTTTCTGTCCTGGGAAAAAGTCTCTGACTATCCACTCTATCTATGCCTCTCATCATCTTTTTCCCCTCTATCAAGTCACCTCTCATCCTTCTTCACTCCAATGAGGAAAGCCCTAGCTCCCTCAACCTTTCTTCGTAAGGCATGCCCTCCAGTCCAGGCAGCATCCTGGTAAATCTCCTCTGCACCCTCTCTAAAGCTTCCACATCCTTCCTATAATGAGGCGACCAGAACTGAACACAATATTCCAAGTGTGGTCGAACCAGGGCCTTATAGAGCTGCAGCATAACCTCGCGGCTCTTAAACTCAATCCCCCTGTTAATGAAAGCCAACACACCATACGCCTTCTTAACAACCCTATCAACTTGGGTGGCAACTTTGAGCGATCTATGGACATGGACCCCAAGATCCCTCTGTTCCTCCACACTACCAAGAATCCTGTCTTTAAGCCTGTATTCCGCATTCAAATTCGACCTTCCAAAATGAACCACTT
Organism: Heterodontus francisci; assembly: GCF_036365525.1. Lineage (NCBI taxonomy): Eukaryota > Metazoa > Chordata > Chondrichthyes > Heterodontiformes > Heterodontidae > Heterodontus > Heterodontus francisci. The sequence continues at coordinate 355,839 of NC_090376.1, read as the reverse complement.
CACACTTTTCCAGGTTGAACTCCATCTGTCACTTCTCAGTCCAGCTCTGCATCCTGTCATGTTGATGAGGAATGTGGGGATGAGGTGATTTGATGAGGAATGTGGGAATGAGGGGATTTGATGAGGAATGTGGGAATGTGGGGATCTGATGAGGAATGTGGGGATGTGGGGATCTGATGAGGAATGTGGGGATGTGGGGATCTGATGAGGAATGTGGGGATGTGGGGATCTGATGGCCTTCGTGAGTCTCTTTCTCTGCAGTGCACATTGTGAAAAACAATATAAAAATTCTGTGTGGGACTGGGACCAAACACACTGCACTTTTAGTGAAAAAGTGGAACTGATTTCAGTCTGAAGTCTGGGAGCCTGTATGTTGGGGGAGGGGGATTTGAGTTGATCCAGGGGTTTAAGGTCTTCCCTCCCATGGGCTCAGGCAGGCACGATTGCGTGACTATAAGTTCCGACCTGAGTTGAGCTCCAGCCTGTGCTCATTTCTGGGCTGTCTCATTGGGAAGGCAAAATCTGGTTATAATTTGCTGCACTCACAACACCACTAAAAGCAGATTTATTGTGGAGAGGCGTAGAACAAGGGCCCCTGTTGTAGCTCATAACAGCTCCTGTTACTTGGCAATGGTCAGCTTGGTTGCTGCTTATGCATCTGCCGGGTCCTGTTAAACTCTGAGCTCCCGGCTTTGGCCTTTTCCATGTCCCAGACAAATTTCACCTTCAACCATTTAATGCCAATTCCGAACAATTCCTTCTATCCTTGCTGCCTATCACTAGTAAAACTCCCTGCTTTGCTAACTGGGACAAAGTTGTGTCAATGGAAATGCTCCCATATCTATGGTTTCACTATCTGACCTATACTACTCACTACATCAGTGACTGACAGTAGGAAATTGTGTAATACATAACAGCAATAACAACAACGTGTATTTATATAGAGGCTTTAGTGCAGTAAAATGTCCCGAGATGCTCCAAACCCGTGACCTCGACCACCTGGAAGAACAAGGGCAGCAAGTGCATGGGAACATCACCACCTGCAAGTTCCCCTCCAAGTCACACAACATCCTGACTTGGAACTATATCGCCGTTCCTTCACTGTCGCTGGGTCAAAATCCTGGAACTCCCTTCCTAACATTAATTAATTTCGCCACATGAACATTGATTTTAAACTGCTGATGGTGAAGAAAGAACTTGCTTTAAAAAGCAATTGGAGACTTTGGCTGGAGAGAGACATTAGCATATCAACAGACAGTACTTCAAAGGACAAAGGAGCTATACCCGGCTCCAATTTAATTCACAGTGGACTTTTGATTACCAGACGTTGAAGCATTCCAGGTTAACTACTAAGATGGCCGAATACACAAACAGATGTGGGCGGACCGGTTTTGTCACATGACTAACTGACTGTTGGAGCTTTTTGAATTTGAACTGGCCACAGGGTTAAAACTCAGAAAACTGTTTTGCTCCTAGACTGGAAAAGACCTCCCTCCCATCTGCTCTCATCTCGCTCTCACCAGCTTCAGAATCCATTGAAGACACAAGAACCCCAAGAGAGAAAAGTCTCCTACAGTGAACAAGGTTTAAGAAGAATACTGGGTCCCAACGAAAAGCAAGATCTACCTACAATCAAGGACCTTACAGCGAGCTTGAAGCACAGTAAAAACCCCTCTTCAGAGATTGCCTCAAACCTCTCCATTTTATTTTTCTTCTCTTTTCTGTCTCTTTGTGCGTGTGTGTATCACATATGCATGCTAGCGTAGGGCATGATGTGTATCCGTAGGCATTAACCAAATTACAGTTTAAGTTTAAGGTTTAATAAATTTCACTTTTCTTCTTTAAACCTAAGAAAGCCTATTTGTGCTCATTTCTTTGCCTTATAATTGGAAAGCAGTGAACAAGGATTCACCAAAGGGGGAGCTCAAAACACAGTGTGTTTAAAAATTAAACCCTGTTACAATAAGACAAGGGGAAGACAGGGGAAGACAGTAAAAGACCCCTAGACACCTTTCTCACCTGTTCATAACACTATCTATATCCCTTTGTTGCCTCCTTATGTCCTCTTCACAACTTATTTTCCTACCTGTCTTTGTGTCATCAGCAAATTTAGCAACCATACCTTTGGTCTCTTCAACAAGTCTTTTATGTAAATTGTAAAAGGTTGAGGCCCCAGCACAGATGCCTGTGGCACACCACTCGTTACATCTTGCCAGAAAATGACCCATTTAGAAAGAGTCATAGAGTCGTACAGCATAGAAACAGGCCCTTTGGCCCACCGCCTACTCTCTGTTTCCTGTTAGCTAGCCAAAATGTTACCCCTGACACTATGAGCTTTTTTTTCTGCAATAACCTTTGATGTTGGCACCTTATCAAATGCCTTCTGGAAATCTAAGTACAGTACATCCACTGGTTCCCCTTTATCCACAGCACATGTTACATCTTCAAAGAACTCCAATAATCGGGTTAAACATGATTTCCCTTTCACAAAACCATGTTGACTCTGTTTGATTACCTTGAATTTTTCTAATTGGTTACACTGTCTTTAATAATAGCTTCCAACATTTTCCCCAGGACAGATGTTAAGCTAACTGGCCTGTATTTTCCAGTTTTCTGTCCCCCTCCCTTTTTGAATAAACTGAGCCACATGAGGAGATATTAGGGCAGCTGACCAAAAGCTTCGTCAAAGAGATAGGTTTTGTTACCTTTTGTTTCAGCAGCTTCTTTTGGATCAGCGATAGTGCGAGCGAGGTGTCAGCTGGGAAGGTGAGTTTCAGTTTAAATTAACTTACCTTTTGTTTCGGCGGACCAGGGGATTGCTGGGTAAGTAAACCGATATATTCGGGCAGTGGCTAAACCCGAAACACTACACGTGTAGTGTCTCCCACCCATCCTCCTCCTCCAACCAAAAAAAAAGGACTCTTGTGTGGAGGGTTTGGTAAGGTAAGGTTTTCCTTTTTCTTTAATCTCTGTTGTCAATTTAGAGCAGAGGGGATGGAAGCTCGGGCAGTTGCATGCTCCTCTTGCAGGATGTGGGAGGTGAGGGTCACCACTTGTGTCCCTGCTGACTTCACCTGTGAGAAGTGCACCCAACTCCAGCTCCTCGCAGACCGCGTTAGGGAACTGGAGCTGGAGCTGGATGAACTTTGGATCATTCAGGAGGCTGAGGGGGTGATAGTGAGCAGTTATAGGGAAATAGTGACACCTAAGTTACAGGATAAAGGTAGCTGGGTGACCGTCAGGGGAGGGAAAGGAAATAGGCGCACAGTGCAGGGATCCCCTGTGGCCGTTCCCCTCAATAATACGTATACTGTTTTGGATACGGTTTGGGGGGACGACCAACCAGGGGAAAGCCACAGTGGCCAGGTCTCTGGCACTGAGCCTGGTTCTGTGGCTCAGAAGGGAAGGAGGGAGAATAGGAGAGCGATAGTGATCGGAGATTCAATGGTTAGAGGAACAGACAGGAGATTCTGTGGTCGTGAACAAGACTCCCAGATGGTATGTTGCCTCCCGGGTGCCAGGGTCAGGGATGTCTCGGATCGAGTCTACAGGATTCTTAAGGGGGAGGGGGAGCAGCCAGAGGTCGTGGTACATATCGGTACCAATGACATAGCTAGGAAAAGGGATGAGGACCTGAAAAGCGAATATAGGGAGTTAGGTTGGAAGCTGAAAGGCAGGACGAGCAGAATAGTAATCTCAGGATTGTTACCGGTGCCACATGCTAGTGAGGCTAGAAACAGGGAGTGAGTGCAGCTGAACACGTGGCTACAGAGCTGGTGTAGGAGGGAGGGCTTCAGATATGTGGATCATTGGGATACCTTCTGGGGAAGGTGGGACCTGTACAAGAAGGACGGGTTGCATCTGAACTGGAGGGGCACCAATATCCTGGGCGGGAGGTTTGCTAGAGCTCTTCGGGAGGGTTTAAACTAGTTTGGCAGGGGGATGGGAACCGGAGCCACGGATCAGTGGATGGTTTAGCTGTTGAACAGGCAGATACCAAGTGCAGAGAGTCTGTGAGGAAGGTTAGACAGTTGACAGGGCAAAGTTGCAGCCAGTATGATGGGTTGAAGTGTGTCTATTTTAACGCAAGAAGTGTCAGGAATAAGGGTGATGAACTTAGAGCATGGATCAGTACTTGGAGCTACGATGTTGTGGCCATTATGGAGACTTGGATATCACAGGGGCAGGAATGGATGTTGGATGTTCCGGGGTTTAGATGTTTCAAAAGGAATAGGGAGGGAGGTAAAAGAGGTGGGGGAGTGGCATTGCTAATCAGGGATAGTATCACAGCTGCAGAAAGGGAGGTCGTCGAGGAGGGTTTGTCTACTGAGTCATTATGGGTGGAAGTCAGAAACAGGAAAGGAGCAGTCACTTTATTGGGAGTTTTCTATAGACCCCCCAATAGCAACAGAGACACGGAGGAACAGATTGGGAGGTAGACATTGGAAAGGTGCAGAAGTAACACGGTTGTTGTCATGGGTGACTTCAACTTCCCTAAAAGTGATTGGAACCTCCTTAGTGAAAATTGTTTGGATGGAGCAGTTTTTGTCAGGTGTGTCCAGGAAGGTTTCCTGACTCAATATGTAGATAGGCTGACTAGAGGGGAGGCTATGTTGGACTTGGTGCTTGGCAACGAACCAGGCCAGATGGCAGATCTCTCGGTGGGAGAGCATTTCGGTGATAGTGATCACAACTCCCTGACCTTTACTATAGTCATGGAGAGGGACAGGAGCAGACGGGATGGGAAAATATTTAATTGAGGGAGGGGGAATTACAATGCTATTAGGCAGGAACTGGAGAGCTTAAATTGGGAAGAGATGTTCTCAGGGAAATGCACAACAGAAATGTGGAGGTTGTTTAGGGAGCACTTGCTGCGACTGCTGGATACGTTTGTCCCGATGAGGCAAGGAAGGGATGGTAGTGTGAAGGAACCTTGGATGACAAGAGATGTGGAACAGCTAGTCAAAGAAGAACAAAGAAAATTACAGCTCAGGAACAGGCCCTTCGGCCCTCCAAGCCTGCTCCGATCCAGATCCACTATCTCAACATGTCGCCTATTTTCTAAGGGTCTGTATCTCTTTGCTTCCTGCCCATTCATGTATCTGTCTAGATACATCTTAAAAGACGCTATTGTGCCTGCGTCTACCACCTCCGCTGGCAATGCGTTCCAGGCACCCACCACCCTCTGCGTAAAGAACTTTCCACGCATATCCCCCCTAAACTTTTCCCATCTCACTTTCAACTCGTGACCCCTAGTAGTTGAATCCCCCACTCTGGGAAAAAGCTTCTTGCTATCCACCCTGTCTATACCTCTCATGATTTTGTACACCTCAATCAGGTCCCCCCTCAACCTCCGTCTTTCTAATAAAAATAATCCTAATCTGCTCAACCTCCCTTCATAGCTAGCGCCCTCCATACCAGGCAACATCCTGGTGAACCTCCTCTGCACCCTCTCCAAAGCATCTGCATCCTTTTGGTAATGTGGCGACCAGAACTGCACGCAGTATTCCAAATGTGGCCGAACCAAAGTCTTATACAACTGTAACATGACCTGCCAACCCTTGTACTCAATACCCCGTCCGATGAAGGAAAGCATGCCGTATGCCTTCTTGACCACTCTATTGACCTGCGTTGCCACCTTCAGGGAACAATGGACCTGAACACCCAAATCTCTCTGAACATCAATTTTCCCCAGGACTTTTCCATTTACTGTATAATTGACTCTTAAATTGGATCTTCCAAAATGCATCACCTCGCATTTGCCCTGATTGAACTCCATCTGCCATTTCTCTGCCCAACTCTCCAATCTATTTATATTCTGCTGTATTCTCTGACAGTCCCCTTCACTATCTGCTACTCCACCAATCTTAGTGTCGTCTGCAAACTTGCTAATCAGACCAGCCATACTTTCCTCCAAATCATTTTTGTATATCACAAACAACAGTGGTCCCAGCACGGATCCCTGTGGAACACCACTGGTCACACGTCTCCATTTTGAGAAACTCCCTTCCACTGCTACTCTCTGTCTCCTGTGGCCCAGCCAGTTCTTTATCCATCTAGCTCGTACACCTTGGACCCCACGAGCCTTCACTTTCTCCATCAGCCTACCATGGGGAACCTTATCAAACGCCTTACTGAAGTCCATGTATATGACATCGACAGCCCTTCCCTCATCAATCAACTTTGTCACTTCCTCAAAGAATTCTATTAAGTTGGTAAGACATGACCTTCCCTGCACAAAACCATGTTGCCTATCACTGATAAGCCCATTTTCTTCCAAATGGGAATAGATCCTATCCCTCAGTATCTTCTCCAGCAGCTTCCCTACCACTGACGTCAGGCTCACCGGTCTATAATTGCCTGAATTATCCCTGCTACCCTTCTTAAACAAGGGGACAACATTAGCAATTCTCCAGTCCTCCGGGACCTCACCCGTGTTTAAGGATGCTGCAAAGATATCTGTTAAGGCCCCAGCTATTTCCTCTCTCGCTTCCCACAGTAACCTGGGATAGATCCCATCCGGACCTGGGGACTTGTCCACCTTAATGCCTTTTAGAATACCCAACACTTCCTCCCTCCTTATGCCGACTTGACCTAGAGTAATCAAACATCTATCCCTAACCTCAACATCCGTCATGTCCCTCTCCTCGGTGAATACCGATGCAAAGTACTCGTTTAGAATCTCACCCATTTTCTCTGACTCCACGCATAACTTTCCTCCTTTGTCCTTGAGTGGGCCAATCCTTTCTCTAGTTACCCTCTTGCTCTTTATATATGAATAAAAGGCTTTGGGATTTTCCTTAACCCTGTTTGCTAAAGATATTTCATGACCCCTTTTAGCCCTCTTAATTCCTCGTTTCAGATTGCGCCTACAATCCTGAAAAGCTAGGGCTTTTCTCATTGGAGCGAAGAAGGATGAGAGGTGACTTGATAGAGGGGTACAAGATGATGAGAGGCATAGATAGAGTGGATAGTCAGAGACTTTTTCCCAGGGTGGAAAGGGCTATCACCAGGGGGCATAATTTTAAGGTGATTGGAGGAAGGTTTCGGGGAGATGTCAGAGGTAGGTTCTTTACACAGAGAGTGGTGGGTGCGTGGAATGCGCTGCCAGCGGTGGTAGTAGAAGCAGATACATTAGGGGCTTTTAAGCGACTCTTGGATAGGTACATGGATGATAGTAGAATGAAGGGTTGGTAGTTAGTTTGATCTTAGAGTAGGTTAAAGGTTCGGCACAACATTGTGGGCCGAAGAGCCTGTACTGTGCTGTACTGCTCTATGTTCTATGTTTTAAGGAGAGTCTTACAGGAGGAGAGAGAGGGGATGAGGTTTCGGCAGGGAATTCCAGAGCTTAGGTCCTGAGCACAAGAGCACAAGAACATAAGAAATAGGAGCAGGAGTAGACCATATAGCCCATTGAGCCTGCTCCACCATTCAATACCATCATGGCTGATCTTCGGCTTCAACTCAACTTTCCCGCCCGCTCCACATATCCCTTGATTCATTGAGAGACAAAACATCTGTCTATCTCAGCCTTAAATGTACTCAATGATGGAGCATCCACAACCTCTGGGATAGAGAATTCCAAAGATTCACAACCCTTTGAGTGAAGTAATTTCTCCTCATCTCAGTCCTAAATGATCGTTCCCTTATCCTGTGACTGTTCCCCCGTGTTTTAGATTCTCCGACCAGCGGAAACAATCTCTCAGCATCTACCCTGCCCAGCCCCTTCAGAATCTTTTAAGTTTCAATGAGATCATCTCTCATTCTTCTAAACTCCAGAGAATATCGGCCCAATTTACTCAGCATCTCATCATCGGACAATCCTCTCATCCCAGGAACCAATCTAATGAATCTTCGCTGGACCGCCTCCAGTGCAAGTATATCCTTTCTTAAATTTGGAGACCAAAACTGCACACAGTATTCCAGGTGCGGTCTCACCAAAGCCCTGTACAATTTTAGTCAGACTTCTTTATCCCTGTACTCCAATCCCCTTGCAATAAAGGCCAACATGCCATTTGCCTTCCTAACTGCTTGCTGTACCTGCATGTTAACGTTCTGCATTTCTTGTACAAGCACACCTAAGTCACTTTGAACATCAACACTTAGAGAGTTTCACACCTATTAAAAAATATTCTGCTTTTCTATTCTTATAACCAAAGTGAATAACCTCACACTTCCCAACATTATACTCCATCTGCCATCTTGTTGCCCACTCACTTAACCTGTCTATATCTCTTTGCAGCCTCTCTGTGTTCTCCCCACAGTTTATCTTTCCACTTATCTTTGTATCATCAGCAAACTTAGATACATTACTCTCTGTCTCGTCATCCAAGTCATTAATATAGAGTGTAAATAGCTGAGGCCCCAGCACTGATCCTTGCAGCACTCCACTATTCACTGCCTGCCAACTTGAGAATGCTCCATTTATGCCCACTCTTTGCTTCCTGTCTGTTAACCAATCCTCTATCCACGCTAATATATTACCCCCTACACCATGAGCCCTTATCTTGCCTATTAATCTTTTGTGTGGCACCTTATCGAATGCCTATTGGAAATCCAGGTGTACCACATCTACGGGTTCCACTTTATCTACCCTACTAGTTAGATCCTCAAAAAACTCTAATAAATTTAGTAAATCCATGTTGGCTTGCTCTAATAGAAGCATAGAAACATAGAAAAATAGAAGCAGGAGTAGGCCATTCGGCCCTTCGAGCCTGCTCTGCCATTCAATCCGATCATGGCTGATCATCCAAACTCAGTACCCTGTTCCTGCTTTCTCCCCCATCCCTTGATTCCTTTAGCCCTAAGAACTATATCTAACTCTTTCTTGAATATATTTAATGATTTGGTCTCAACTGCTTTCTGTGGTAGAGAATTCCACAGGTTCACCACTCTCTGGGTGAAGAAATCTCTCCTCATCTCAGTCCTAAATGGTTTACCCCTTATCCTTAGACTGTGATCCCTGGTCCTGGACTCCCCTGCCATCGGGAACATCCTTTCCGCATCTAGTCTGTCCAGTCCTGTTAGAATCTTGTAGGTTTCTATGAGATCCCCTCTCATTCTTCTAAACTCTAGCGAATACAAGCCTAATCGACCCAATCTCTCTCTTCAAACGCCAGAGCTGCCATCCCAGGAATCAGTCTGGTGAACCTTTGCTGCACTCCCTCAGAGAAGGAGACCAAAACTGCACACAATGCTCCAGATGTGGTCTCACCAAGGCCTTGTATAATTGCAGCAAGACATCCCTGCTCCTGTACTTGAATCCTCTCGCTATGAAGGCCGACATACCATTTGCCTTCTTAACTGCTTGCTGCACCTGCATGCTTACTTTCAGTGACTGGTTCACAAGGACATCCAGGTCTCGCTGCACCTCCCCCTTTCCCAATCTATCCATGTTCAAATAATAATCTGCCTTTCTGTTTTTGCCACCAAAGTGGATAATCTCACATTTATCCACATTATACTGCATCTGCCATGTATTTGCCACTCACTCACCCTGTCCAGATCACACTGAAGCTTCTCTGCATCCTCCTCACAGCTCACACTCCCACCCAGCTTTGTGTCATCTGCAAACCTGGATATATTACATTTAATTTCCTCATCTATATCATTAATATATATTGTGGATAGCTGGGGTCCTAGCACTGATGCCTGCGGTACCCTGCTAGTCACTGCCTGCCACTGCGAAAAAGACCCTACTCTTTGTTTCCTGTCTGCAAACCAGTTCTCTATCCATGTCAGTACCTTACCCCCAATCCCATGTGCTTTAATTTTGCACATTAATCTCTTATGTGGGACCTTATTGAAAGCCTTCTGAAAGTCCAAATACACCACATCCACTGGTTCTCCCTTATCTATTGTACTATTTCTAAATTCACTTGAAAAAGCCCTTCAAAACACTCCTGCAGGGGATGCAGAGACGAAGTGGGCCCACATCAGAGACGCCATCTATGACTCAGCAATGACCACCTTTGGCAAACATGAGAAACAGAATGTAGACTGGTTTCAATCACACTTTGAAGAGCTGGAACCTGTCATAGCCGCTAAGCGCATTGCACTGTTGAACTACAAGAAAGCCCCCAGCGAGTTAACATCTGTAGCACTTAATGTAACCAGAAGCGCTGCACAAAGAACAGCCAGGTGCTGTGCAAATGACTACTGGCAACACCTATGCAGTCATATTCAGCTGGCCTCCGACACCAGAAACATCAGAGGAATGTATGATGGTATTAAGAGAGCATTTCGGCCAACCATCAGGAAGATCGTCCCCCTCAAGTCTAAATCAGGGGACACAATCACTGACCAACGCAAGCAAATGGACCACTGGGTGGAGCACCATCTAGAACTGTACTCCAGGGAAAATGTTGTCACTGAGACCGCCTTCAATGCAGCCCAGTCTCTGCCAGTCATGGATGAGCTGGACGAACAACTGACAAAATCGGAACTCAGTGATGCCATTGATTCTGTAGCCAGTGGAAAAGCCCCTGGAAAGGACGGCATAACCCCTGAAATAATCAAGAGTGCCAAGCCTGCTATACTTTCAGCTCTGCACGAACTGCTTTGCCAGTGCTGGGACGAGGGTGCAGTACCCCAGGACATGCGCGATGCCAATATCATCACCCTCTATAAGAACAAGGATATATTACATATATCTATAAGAACAAAGGTGACCGCGGTTACTGCAACAACTGCCGTGGAATCTCCCTGCTCAGCATAGTGGGGAAAGTCTTCGCTCGAGTCGCTCTGAACAGACTCCAGAAGCTGGATGAGTGTGTCTACCCTGAGGCACAGTGTGGCTTTCGTGCAGAGAGATCCACCATTGACATGCTGTTCTCCCTTCGCCAGCTACAGGAGAAATGCCGTGAACAACAGATGCCCCTCTACGTTGCTTTCATTGATCTCACCAAAGCCTTTGACCTCGTCAGCAGACGTGGTCTCTTCAGACTACTAGCAAAGATCGGATGTCCAGCAAAGCTACTAAGTATCATCACCTCATTCCATGACAATATGAAAGGCACAATTCAGCATAGCGGTGCCTCATCAGACCCCTTTCCTATCCTGAGTGGTGTGAAACAGGGCTATGTTCTCCCACCTGCAGTGTTTGGGATCATCTCCCTGCTGCCCTCACGTGCATTCAAGTCTTCAGAAGAAGGAATTTTCCTCCACACAAGATCAGGTGGCAAGTTGTTCAACCTTGCCCGTCTGAGAGCGAAGACCAAAGTACGGAAAGTCCTCATCAGGGAACTTCTCTTTGCTGACGATGCTGCTTTAACATCTCACACTGAAGAGTGTCTGCAAAGACTCATCGACAGGTTTGCGGCTGCCTGCAACGAATTTGGCCTAACCATCAGCCTCAAGAAAACGAACATCATGGGGCAGGACGTCAGAAATGCTCCATCCATCAATATCGGCGACCACGCTCTGGAAGTGGTTCAAGAGTTCACCTACCTAGGCTCAACTATCACCAGTAACCTGTCTCTCGATGCAGAAATCAACAAGCGCATGGGCAAGGCATCCACTGCTATGTCCAGACTGGCCAAGAGTGTGTGGGAAAATGGCACACTGACACGGAACACAAAAGTTCGAGTGTATCGAGCCTGTGTCCTCAGTACCTTGCTCTACGGCAGCGAGGCCTGGGCACCGTATGTCAGCCAAGAGCGACGTCTCAACTCATTCCATCTTTGCTGTCTCCGGAGAATACTTGGCATCAGGTGGCAGGACCGTATCTCCAACGCAAAAGTCCTCGAGGCAGCCAACATCCCCAGCTTATACACACTACTGAGTCAGCGGTGCCTGAGATGGCTTGGCCATGTGAGCCGCATGGAAGATGGCAGGATCCCCAAAGACACATTGTACAGCGAGCTCGTCACTGGTATCAGACCCACCGGCCGTCCATGTCTCCACTTTAAAGATGTTTGCAAACGCGACATGAAGTCCTGTGACATTGATCACAAGTCGTGGGAGTCAGTTGCCAGTGATCACCAGAGCTGGCGGGCAGCCATAAAGGCGGGGCTAAAGAGTGGCGAGTCGAAGAGACTTAGTAGTTGGCAGGAAAAAAGACAGAAGCGCAAGGAATGTTAAATTGGAACTGGTTTGTAAAGTTTTTTTTTACAGATTTTTATGAATAAAGTATATTTTTGAAAAAGAAAAGGTGTTTTGGGGAAGGGCAAATAATGTGTTTGCTACTGGGGGGGAAGGGGTGTTAGAAAGTTATTTGATAAATTTTGGGAGGGTGTATCTTTAAAAATGTAAATATGCTGACAGGGATGGGGCCATTGCCGACGATGGACAGCCCGCCCCCTCCATGTGATTGAGGGGGTGGGACGCCCCGGCTATTTAACTGAGGCACCACACGGGAGATTTGAAGGTTGCCATTTTTTGAGCATGCCGCCAAGGTCTGTGGCGGGCTGTTAGTGAGTGAGTAAGTCGAGGATAATGAATGAGCTTGTAGAACATAAGTATAGAAGTAGCCCTCGATCCTGCTGCACGATTTAACCAGAGCATTGCTAATCTGTATCTCAACTCCATCTATCTCCATATCGCTCAACAAATGTCTATCACTCTTAATCTTCAAGTTGTCAATTGACCTCCAGCCTCATCAGCCCTTTGCAGGAGGGAGTTCCAGATTTCCACTGCCCTTTGTGTGAAGTGCCTCCTGACATCACCCCTGAACAACCTGGCTCTAATTTTAACATTATGCCCCGTTGTTCTGGACTCCACCCTAGGAGAAATAGAGGTAAATTATATACTCTATCAAATCCCTCAATCAGCATAAACACCTTGATTACTCCTTAAAGGAAAACAAGCCTAGTGTCTACAACTTGACCTTATAATTTAACCCTTTTCGCCCTGTTACTGCTCTGGTGAAACTGCACTGCACCCACTCCAAGTCAATATATCCTTCCTGAGATGCAATGCCCAGAAATGAACACAGTTTCTCCAGATAGTCTCACTGGAGCTTGAAACAACTGCAAATGTAACTTCCACCCATTTGTAATCCAGCCCCCTTCACATAAAGGACAACATTCCATTCACTTTTTTGATTGCTGTTTGCACCAGTCCACTCTTAATGGTTTATGTACCTGGACTCCCAAATCTCTGCTCCTCCATAGTTCCTGGTCTCTCACCATTAAGAAAATATTGCAATTTATCTTTCTTGGAACCAAAGTGGATGCCTCATACTTTCCCACATCGTGCTTCATCTGCAAAAAGCATTGCCTACTCACTTAATCTGTCAATTACCATTTGTAACTTCCTGCCAATCTCCACCCAGTCCCAAAACCCATGCTTGACCCTGAGTCCTGACCCCCAGACCCAGACCCTAAACCCAAACCCAAACCCCAAACCCACACTCAGACCCCCAGACACATACCCCAGACATAGGAACACAGGAGCACGAGTAGGCCATTCAGCCCATCAGGCCTGCCCCACCATTCAATATGATCATGGCTGATCATCCACTTCAATGCCTTTTTCCCACACTATCCTCATAACCCTTTATGCTATTTGTATTTAGAAATCTGTCTATCTCTACTTTAAACATACTCAATGACTGAGCTTCCACAGCTCTCTGGGTAGAGAGTTCCAAAGATTCACAACCCTCTGAATAAAGAAATTTCTCCTCCTCTCTGTCCTAATTGGCTTCCCCTTTATTTTGAAATTGTATCCCCTGGTTTTAGACTCCCCAACCAGGGGAAACAGCTTAGCAGCATCTACCCTGACTATTCCTTTAAGTATTTTGTAGGTTTCAATGAGATCACCTCTCATTCTTTGAAACTCTAGAGAATACAGGCCCAGTTTCCCCAATCTCCCTTCATAGGACAGTCCCACCATCCCGGGAAGAAGTCTGGTGAACCTTCGTTGCACTCCCTCTATGGCAATAATATCCTTCCTAAGGTAAGGTGACCAAAACTGCACACAGTACTCCAGGTGCAGTCTAACCAAGGTTCTATACAGTTGAGGCAAGACTTCACTATTCCTGTACTCAAATCCTTTTGCAATAAAGGCTAACATACCATTAGCCTTCTTAATTGCTTCGATGTCTGTGTTAGGGGGTCTGGGGGTTTGGGTTTGGGTCTGAGTTTGGGGGTCTGGATCGATGGTTGGGGGTCTGGGGCTGGAGATCTGGGTTTGAGATTCAGGGGCTCAGTGCTCCCAAGGTTGCGGGTTGGGGGTCTAGGAGTCAGGACCCAAAACCAGACCCAGTTCCCAAACCCAGACCCCAAACCCAAATCCAGACCCAGACCCCAAATCCAGACACCAAACCCAAATCCAGACCCAGAACCAGAACCTGAAGCCAGGATTGCTGGGGCCAAGCTGTTGATTAAAGGATTAGAGAGATGGAGTATTGAGCTCCAGGATTCTGCATGTTTGGCAGAAAAATACAATGTAAGAGAAAAGAAAAAGCAATCTGCATGGCCTGGTGCAGGGGCAGGAGTCAACAGCTACAGTCAGGGGCAGACAGCATGACTCCTTCAGGCTTCCCCATTGCCCTGTGTGACAGGGCCCTTCCCTGGTGCCCTGTGGGCCTGGACGCTTCCCTGATGCCCTATGGGATCAGGCCCTTCCTCATTACCATATGGGACTGGACCCTTCCCTTGTGCCCTGTGGGACTGGACGCTTCCCTGCTGTCCTGTTGAACTGGACGCTTCCCTGGTACCCTATGGGACTGGGCCATTCCCTGGTGTCCCATGGGCCTGGACCCTTCCCTGGTGACCTATGGGCCTGGACCCTTCCCTGGTGCCCTATGGGATTGGACCCTTCCCTGGTGTCCCATGGACCTGGACCCTTCCCTGGTGACCTATGGGACTGAGCTCTTCCCTGGTGCCCTATGGAACTGGGCCCTTCCGTGGTGCCCTGTGGGCCTGGACCCTTCCCTGGTGCTCTATGGGACTGGAGCCTTCCCTGGTGCCCCGTGGGCCTGGACCCTTCCCTGGTGCTCTATGGGACTGGAGCCTTCCCTGGTGCCCCGTGGGCCTGGACCCTTCCCTGGTAACCTATGGGACTGAGCCCTTCCATGGTGCCCTGTGGAACTGGGCTCTTCCCTGGTGCCCTATGGGACTGGGCCCTTCCGTGCTGCCCTGTGGGCCTGGACCCTTCCCTGGTACCCCGTGGGCCTGGACCCTTCCCTGGTGCTCTATGGGACTGGAGCCTTCCCTGGTGCCCCGTGGGCCTGGACCCTTCCCTGGTAACCTATGGGACTGAGCCCTTCCATGGTGCCCTGTGGAACTGGGCTCTTCCGTGCTGCCCTGTGGGCCTGGACCCTTCCCTGGTACCCCGTGGGCCTGGACCCTTTCCTGGTGCCCTATGGGACTGAGCCCTTCCATGGTGCCCTGTGGAACTGGGCTCTTCCCTGGTGCCCTATGGGACTGGGCCCGTCCATGGTGCCCTATGGGACTGGACCCTTCCCAGGTGTCCTTTGGGCCTGGACCCTTCCCTGGTGCCCTGTGGGATTAGACCCTTCCTCATTGTCCTGTGGGACTGGGCCCTTCCTCATTGCCCTGTGGGACTGGGCCCTTCCTCATTGCCCTGTGGGATTGGGCCCTTCCTTATTGTCCTGTGGGACTGGACCCTTCCTCATTGTCCTGTGGGACTGGGCCCTTCCTCATTGCCCTGTGGGATTGGACCCTTCCTTATTGTCCTGTGGGACTGGACCCTTCCTCATTGTCCTGTGGGACTGGGCCCTTCCTCATTGCCCTGTGGGATTGGGCCCTTCCTTATTGTCCTGTGGGACTGGACCCTTCCTCATTGTCCTGTGGGTCTGGACCCTTCCTTATTGTCCTGTGGGACTGGGCCCTTCCTCATTGCCCTGTGGGATTGGACCCTTCCTTATTGTCCTGTGGGACTGGGCCCTTCCTCATTGTCCTGTAGGACTGGGCCCTTCCTCATTGCCCTGTGGGATTGGACCCTTCCTTATTGTCCTGTGGGACTGGACCCTTCCTCATTGTCCTGTGGGACTGGACCCTTCCTCATTGCCCTGTGGGACTGGACCCTTCCTTATTGCCCTGTGGGACTGGACCCTTCCTCATTGCCCTGTGGGACTGGACCCTTCCTCATTGCCATGTGGGACTGGACCCTTCCTCATTGCCATGCGGGACTGGACCCTTCCTCATTGCCCTGTGGGACTGGACCCTTCCTCATTGCCCTGTGGGATTGGGCCCTTCCTCATTGCCCTGTGGGATTGGGCCCTTCCCTGGTGCCCTTTTATAAGCCCCTTCTGATGCTGACAAAAGGTTTACTCTGTTTCTCTCTCCACGGATGCTGCCTGACCTACTGAGTGTTTCCAGCATTTTCTGTTTGAAGTTGAGTATCCTGTTATTGTTGTTGTGTTCACTGAACAAGGTTCAGTTTGCACGCTCTTCCTTGTGACTGTGAACACATTCCAAGCTTTGGACAATTCTTCCTTTAATTATGTGGATTGAGTGAAAACCTCAGGGAATGGAACACACTCATTGTCCGTACCTCATCCTGTGGCAGTGCGTGCATGCAGTCGGGAGTCAGGCAGGGGAGCTGACACATCCAGCACACATGGCTTTCATTTCCCTCTCCCTCCAGCAAACAAACACTACGCTCACAAAAAACAATATGTTGATCCTTAATCATCTCCTTTGAATGATGAGGAGGTCCCGTTTGTTCAGGGATACGTGGCCTCTGATGTGGATTTTGGAACCTCCCATTCGTCAGTCTTCCCCATCCTCGCTGCTGTTGTTCCGCTGCCCTCTCCTGTTAACTCGCGTCCATGGGAATGTATTTCATTATAGGGGAGATGGCGGCGGAGTGGTAATGTCACCGAAATAGTAATCCAGAGGCCCAGGCTAATGCGCACGGGACATGAGTTCTAATTCCACCTTGGCAGCTGGTGGAATTTAAATTCAATTAATTAATAAAATCTGGGATTGAAAGCTAGTCTCAGTAATGGTGCCATGAAACTATCATTGATTGTTGTTAGAAACCCATCTGGTTCACTAATATCCTTCAGGGAAGGGAATCTGCCATCCTCACCTGGTCTGGCCGACATGTGACTCCAGACCAATAGCAATGTGATTGACTGGTAACTGCCCTCTGAAATGACCCAGCAAGACGCTCAGTTGTCGGGGGAAAATGCTGGTCCATATTGTTGGAAATTGTTGTGAGCATAGTTTGAGCGCTGTTTACCGATGTCTCAGAGCCTTGGTATGGCTGAATAGTAACTCGTTTATTTTATGTACATAACTATTTACACTCTCATTAAGCCTGTCCAGCTAACACCTCTCATGATGCTTCCAGCTTCTTCCAAGCCTAATACCCATGTGACTATTACATCATCACAATAGTGTGGGGGGGGAGGGTGTTACTCTCACTGTCTCAAACATTAACCCTTTCAGACCATTATACTAAACAAATCCCATGAAATAACAAATAATTAAATAAATCATTAAACGGTTACAGCACAGGAGGAGGCCATTCAGCCCATCATGTCCGTGCCGGTTCTGCGCATGAGCAGCTCACCGAGTTCCACTCCCCCGCCTTTTCCGCATAGACCTGCAAATTTTTTTCATTCAGATAATTATTCAATTCCCTTTTGAGAACCATGATTGAACCTGCCTCCACCACACTCTCAGACAGTGCATTCCAGATCCTAAACACTCACTAAACCTGCCTCCACCACACTCTCAGACAGTGCATTCCAGATCCTAAACACTCACTGAACCTGCCTCCACCACACTCTCAGACAGTGCATTCCAGATCCTAAACACTCACTAAACCTGCCTCCACCACACTCTCAGACAGTGCATTCCGGATTCTAAACACTCACTGAACCTGCCTCCACCACACTCTCAGACAGTGCATTCCAGATCCTAAACACTCACTGAACCTGCCTCCACCACACTCTCAGACAGTGCATTCCAGATCCTAAACACTCACTGAACCTGCCTCCACCACACTCTGAGAAAGTGCATTCCGGATTCTAAACACTCACTGAACCTGCCTCCACCACACTCTCAGACAGTGCAACCCAGATCCTAAACACTCACTGAACCTGCCTCCACCGCACTCTCAGACAGTGCATTCCGTTCCTAAACACTGACTGAACCTGCCTCCACCACACTCTCAGACAGTGCATTCCAGATCCTAAACACACATTGAACCTGCCTCCACCACACTCTCAGACAGTGCATTCCAGATCCTAAACACTCACTGAACCTGCCTCCACCACACTCTCAGACAGTGCATTCCGGATTCTAAACACTCACTGAACCTGCCTCCACCACACTCTCAGACAGTGCATTCCAGATCCTAAACACTCACTGAACCTGCCTCCACCACACTCTCAGACAGTGCATTCCAGATCCTAAACACTCACTGAACCTGCCTCCACCACACTCTCAGGCAATGCATTCAGATCCTAAACACTCACTGAACCTGCCTCCACCACACTCTCAGACAGTGCATTCCAGATCCTAAACACTCACTGAACCTGCCTCCACCACATTCTCAGACAGTGCATTCCAGATCCTAAACACTCACTGAACCTGCCTCCACCACACTCTCAGACAGTGCATTCCAGATCCTAAACACTCACTGAACCTGCCTCCACCACACTCTCAGGCAATGCATTCAGATCCTAAGCACTCACTGATTCTGCCTCCACCACACTCTCAGACAGTGCATTCCAGATCCTAAACACTCACTGAACCTGCCTCCACCACACTCTCAGACAGTGCATTCCAGATCCTAAACACTCACTGAACCTGCCTCCACCACACTCTCAGACAGTGCATTCCAGATCCTAAACAGACACTGAACCTGCCTCCACCACACTCTCGGGCAGTGCATTCCAGATCCGAAACACACACAGAACCTGCCTCCACCACACTCTCAGACAGTGCATTCCAGATCATAAACACTCACTGAACCTGCCTCCACCACACTCTCAGACAGTGCATTCCAGATCATAAACACTCACTGAACCTGCCTCCACCACACTCTCAGACAGTGCATTCCAGATCCGAAACACACACTGAACCTGCCTCCACCACACTCTCAGACAGTGCATTCCAGATCCGAAACACTCACTGAACCTGCCTCCACCACACTCTCAGACAGTGTATTCCAGATCCTAAACAGACACTGAACCTGCCTCCACCACACTCTCGGGCAGTGCATTCCAGATCCGAAACACACACAGAACCTGCCTCCACCACACTCTCAGACAGTGCATTCCAGATCCGAAACACACACTGAACCTGCCTCCACCACACTCTCAGACAGTGCATTCCAGATCCGAAACACTCACTGAACCTGCCTCCACCACACTCTCAGACAGTGCATTCCAGATCCGAAACACACACTGAACCTGCCTCCACCACACTCTCAGACAGTGCATTCCAGATCCTAAACACTCACTGAACCTGCCTCCACCACACTCTCAGACAGTGCATTCCAGATCCTAAACACTCACTGAACCTGCCTCCACCACACTCTCAGAAAGTGCATTCCAGATCCTAAACACTCACTGAACCTGCCTCCACCACACTCTCAGACAGTGCATTCCAGATCCTAAACACTCACTGAACCTGCCTCCACCACACTCTCAGACAGTGCATTCCAGATCCTAAACACTCAC
This sequence comes from Heterodontus francisci, assembly GCF_036365525.1. Lineage (NCBI taxonomy): Eukaryota > Metazoa > Chordata > Chondrichthyes > Heterodontiformes > Heterodontidae > Heterodontus > Heterodontus francisci. The sequence continues at coordinate 336,233 of NC_090376.1, read as the reverse complement.
TGAACCTGCCTCCACCACACTCTCAGACAGTGCATTCCAGATCCGAAACACACACTGAACCTGCCTCCACCACACTCTCAGACAGTGCATTCCAGATCCGAAACACTCACTGAACCTGCCTCCACCACACTCTCAGACAGTGTATTCCAGATCCTAAACAGACACTGAACCTGCCTCCACCACACTCTCGGGCAGTGCATTCCAGATCCGAAACACACACAGAACCTGCCTCCACCACACTCTCAGACAGTGCATTCCAGATCCGAAACACTCACTGAACCTGCCTCCACCACACTCTCAGACAGTGCATTCCAGATCCGAAACACACACTGAACCTGCCTCCACCACACTCTCAGACAGTGCATTCCAGATCATAAACACTCACTGAACCTGCCTCCACCACACTCTCAGACAGTGCATTCCAGATCCGAAACACTCACTGAACCTGCCTCCACCACACTCTCAGACAGTGCATTCCAGATCCGAAACACACACTGAACCTGCCTCCACCACACTCTCAGACAGTGCATTCCAGATCCTAAACACTCACTGAACCTGCCTCCACCACACTCTCAGACAGTGCATTCCAGATCCGAAACACTCACTGAACCTGCCTCCACCACACTCTCAGACAGTGCATTCCAGATCCTAAACACTCACTGAACCTGCCTCCACCACACTCTCAGACAGTGCATCCCAGATCCTAAACACACACTGAACCTGCCTCCACCACACTCTCAGACAGTGCATTCCAGATCCTAAACACTCGCTGAACCTGCCTCCACCACACTCTCAGACAGTGCATTCCCGATCCTAAACACTCACTGAACCTGCCTCCACCACACTCTCAGACAGTGCATTCCAGATCCTAAACACTCACTGAACCTGCTTCCACCACACTCTCAGACAGTGCATTCCAGATCCTAAACACACACTGAACCTGCCTCCACCACACTCTCAGACAGTGTATTCCCGATCCTAAACACTCACTGAACATGCCTCCACGACACTCTCAGACAGTGCATTCCAGATCCTAAACACTCACTGAACCTGCCTCCACCACACTCTCAGACAGTGCATTCCAGATCCTAAACACTCACTGAACCTGCCTCCACCACACTCTCAGACAGTGCATTCCAGATCCTAAACACACACTGAACCTGCCTCCACCACACTCTCAGACAGTGCATTCCAGATCCTAAACACTCACTGAATCTGCCTCCATCACACTCTCAGACAGTGCATTCCAGATCCTAAACAGACACTGAACCTGCCTCCACCACACTCTCAGACAGTGCATTCCAGATCCTAAACAGACACTGAACCTGCCTCCACCACACTCTCGGGCAGTGCATTCCAGATCCGAAACACTCACTGAACCTGCCTCCACCACACTCTCAGACAGTGCATTCCAGATCCGAAACACACACTGAACCTGCCTCCACCACACTCTCAGACAGTGCATTCCAGATCCTAAACACTCACTGAACCTGCCTCCACCACACTCTCAGACAGTGCATTCCAGATCCTAAACACTCACTGAACCTGCCTCCACCACACTCTCAGACAGTGCATTCCAGATCCTAAACACTCACTGAACCTGCCTCCACCACACTCTCAGACAGTGCATTCCAGATCCTAAACACTCACTGAACCTGCCTCCACCACACTCTCAGACAGTGCATTCCAGATCATAAACACACACTGAACCTGCCTCCACCACACTCTCAGACAGTGCATTCCAGATCCGAAACACACACTGAACCTGCCTCCACCACACTCTCAGACAGTGCATTCCAGATCCGAAACACTCACTGAACCTGCCTCCACCACACTCTCAGACAGTGTATTCCAGATCCTAAACAGACACTGAACCTGCCTCCACCACACTCTCGGGCAGTGCATTCCAGATCCGAAACACACACAGAACCTGCCTCCACCACACTCTCAGACAGTGCATTCCAGATCCGAAACACACATTGAACCTGCCTCCACCACACTCTCAGACACTGCATTCCAGATCCGAAACACTCACTGAACCTGCCTCCACCACACTCTCAGACAGTGCTTTCCAGATCCGAAACACACACTGAACCTGCCTCCACCACACTCTCAGACAGTGCATTCCAGATCCGAAACACTCACTGAACCTGCCTCCACCACACTCTCAGGCAATGCATTCAGATCCTAAACACTCACTGAACCTGCCTCCACCACACTCTCAGACAGTGCATTCCAGATCCTAAACACTCACTGAACCTGCCTCCACCACATTCTCAGACAGTGCATTCCAGATCCTAAACACTCACTGAACCTGCCTCCACCACACTCTCAGACAGTGCATTCCAGATCCTAAACACTCACTGAACCTGCCTCCACCACACTCTCAGGCAATGCATTCAGATCCTAAGCACTCACTGATTCTGCCTCCACCACACTCTCAGACAGTGCATTCCAGATCCTAAACACTCACTGAACCTGCCTCCACCACACTCTCAGACAGTGCATTCCAGATCCTAAACACTCACTGAACCTGCCTCCACCACACTCTCAGACAGTGCATTCCAGATCCTAAACAGACACTGAACCTGCCTCCACCACACTCTCGGGCAGTGCATTCCAGATCCGAAACACACACAGAACCTGCCTCCACCACACTCTCAGACAGTGCATTCCAGATCATAAACACTCACTGAACCTGCCTCCACCACACTCTCAGACAGTGCATTCCAGATCATAAACACTCACTGAACCTGCCTCCACCACACTCTCAGACAGTGCATTCCAGATCCGAAACACACACTGAACCTGCCTCCACCACACTCTCAGACAGTGCATTCCAGATCCGAAACACTCACTGAACCTGCCTCCACCACACTCTCAGACAGTGTATTCCAGATCCTAAACAGACACTGAACCTGCCTCCACCACACTCTCGGGCAGTGCATTCCAGATCCGAAACACACACAGAACCTGCCTCCACCACACTCTCAGACAGTGCATTCCAGATCCGAAACACACACTGAACCTGCCTCCACCACACTCTCAGACAGTGCATTCCAGATCCGAAACACTCACTGAACCTGCCTCCACCACACTCTCAGACAGTGCATTCCAGATCCGAAACACACACTGAACCTGCCTCCACCACACTCTCAGACAGTGCATTCCAGATCCTAAACACTCACTGAACCTGCCTCCACCACACTCTCAGACAGTGCATTCCAGATCCTAAACACTCACTGAACCTGCCTCCACCACACTCTCAGAAAGTGCATTCCAGATCCTAAACACTCACTGAACCTGCCTCCACCACACTCTCAGACAGTGCATTCCAGATCCTAAACACTCACTGAACCTGCCTCCACCACACTCTCAGACAGTGCATTCCAGATCCTAAACACTCACTGAACCTGCCTCCACCACACTCTCAGACAGTGCATTCCAGATCCGAAACACACACTGAACCTGCCTCCACCACACTCTCAGACAGTGCATTCCAGATCCGAAACACTCACTGAACCTGCCTCCACCACACTCTCAGACAGTGTATTCCAGATCCTAAACAGACACTGAACCTGCCTCCACCACACTCTCGGGCAGTGCATTCCAGATCCGAAACACTCACTGAACCTGCCTCCACCACACTCTCAGACAGTGCATTCCAGATCCGAAACACTCACTGAACCTGCCTCCACCACACTCTCAGACAGTGCATTCCAGATCCGAAACACACACTGAACCTGCCTCCACCACACTCTCAGACAGTGCATTCCAGATCATAAACACTCACTGAACCTGCCTCCACCACACTCTCAGACAGTGCATTCCAGATCCGAAACACTCACTGAACCTGCCTCCACCACACTCTCAGACAGTGCATTCCAGATCCGAAACACACACTGAACCTGCCTCCACCACACTCTCAGACAGTGCATTCCAGATCCTAAACACTCACTGAACCTGCCTCCACCACACTCTCAGACAGTGCATTCCAGATCCGAAACACTCACTGAACCTGCCTCCACCACACTCTCAGACAGTGCATTCCAGATCCTAAACACTCACTGAACCTGCCTCCACCACACTCTCAGACAGTGCATCCCAGATCCTAAACACACACTGAACCTGCCTCCACCACACTCTCAGACAGTGCATTCCAGATCCTAAACACTCGCTGAACCTGCCTCCACCACACTCTCAGACAGTGCATTCCCGATCCTAAACACTCACTGAACCTGCCTCCACCACACTCTCAGACATTGCATTCCAGATCCTAAACACTCACTGAACCTGCTTCCACCACACTCTCAGACAGTGCATTCCAGATCCTAAACACACACTGAACCTGCCTCCACCACACTCTCAGACAGTGTATTCCCGATCCTAAACACTCACTGAACATGCCTCCACGACACTCTCAGACAGTGCATTCCAGATCCTAAACACTCACTGAACCTGCCTCCACCACACTCTCAGACAGTGCATTCCAGATCCCAAACACTCACTGAACCTGCCTCCACCACACTCTCAGACAGTGCATTCCAGATCCTAAACACACACTGAACCTGCCTCCACCACACTCTCAGACAGTGCATTCCAGATCCTAAACACTCACTGAATCTGCCTCCATCACACTCTCAGACAGTGCATTCCAGATCCTAAACAGACACTGAACCTGCCTCCACCACACTCTCAGACAGTGCATTCCAGATCCTAAACAGACACTGAACCTGCCTCCACCACACTCTCGGGCAGTGCATTCCAGATCCGAAACACTCACTGAACCTGCCTCCACCACACTCTCAGACAGTGCATTCCAGATCCGAAACACACACTGAACCTGCCTCCACCACACTCTCAGACAGTGCATTCCAGATCCTAAACACTCACTGAACCTGCCTCCACCACACTCTCAGACAGTGCATTCCAGATCCTAAACACTCACTGAACCTGCCTCCACCACACTCTCAGACAGTGCATTCCAGATCCTAAACACTCACTGAACCTGCCTCCACCACACTCTCAGACAGTGCATTCCAGATCCTAAACACTCACTGAACCTGCCTCCACCACACTCTCAGACAGTGCATTCCAGATCCTAAACACACACTGAACCTGCCTCCCCCACACTCTCAGACAGTGCATTCCAGATCATAAACACACACTGAACCTGCCTCCACCACACTCTCAGACAGTGCATTCCAGATCCGAAACACACACTGAACCTGCCTCCACCACACTCTCAGACAGTGCATTCCAGATCCGAAACACTCACTGAACCTGCCTCCACCACACTCTCAGACAGTGTATTCCAGATCCTAAACAGACACTGAACCTGCCTCCACCACACTCTCGGGCAGTGCATTCCAGATCCGAAACACACACAGAACCTGCCTCCACCACACTCTCAGACAGTGCATTCCAGATCCGAAACACACACTGAACCTGCCTCCACCACACTCTCAGACACTGCATTCCAGATCCGAAACACTCACTGAACCTGCCTCCACCACACTCTCAGACAGTGCTTTCCAGATCCGAAACACACACTGAACCTGCCTCCACCACACTCTCAGACAGTGCATTCCAGATCCGAAACACTCACTGAACCTGCCTCCACCACACTCTCAGACAGTGCATTCCAGATCCTAAACAGACACTGAACCTGCCTCCACCACACTCTCGGGCAGTGCATTCCAGATCCTAAACAGACACTGAACCTGCCTCCACCACACTCTCAGACAGTGTATTCCAGATCCTAAACAGACACTGAACCTGCCTCCACCACACTCTCAGACAGTGCATTCCAGATCCGAAACACACACAGAACCTGCCTCCACCACACTCTCAGACAGTGCATTCCAGATCCGAAACACACACTGAACCTGCCTCCACCACACTCTCAGACAGTGCATTCCAGATCCGAAACACTCACTGAACCTGCCTCCACCACACTCTCAGACAGTGCATTCCAGATCCGAAACACACACTGAACCTGCCTCCACCACACTCTCAGACAGTGCATTCCAGATCCTAAACACTCACTGAACCTGCCTCCACCACACTCTCAGACAGTGCATTCCAGATCCTAAACACTCACTGAACCTGCCTCCACCACACTCTCAGAAAGTGCATTCCAGATCCTAAACATTCACTGAACCTGCCTCCACCACACTCTCAGACAGTGCATTCCAGATCCTAAACACTCACTGAACCTGCCTCCACCACACTCTCAGACAGTGCATTCCAGATCCTAAACACTCACTGAACCTGCCTCCACCACACTCTCAGACAGTGCATTCCAGATCCGAAACACACACTGAACCTGCCTCCACCACACTCTCAGACAGTGCATTCCAGATCCGAAACACTCACTGAACCTGCCTCCACCACACTCTCAGACAGTGTATTCCAGATCCTAAACAGACACTGAACCTGCCTCCACCACACTCTCGGGCAGTGCATTCCAGATCCGAAACACACACAGAACCTGCCTCCACCACACTCTCAGACAGTGCATTCCAGATCCGAAACACTCACTGAACCTGCCTCCACCACACTCTCAGACAGTGCATTCCAGATCCGAAACACACACTGAACCTGCCTCCACCACACTCTCAGACAGTGCATTCCAGATCATAAACACTCACTGAACCTGCCTCCACCACACTCTCAGACAGTGCATTCCAGATCCGAAACACTCACTGAACCTGCCTCCACCACACTCTCAGACAGTGCATTCCAGATCCGAAACACACACTGAACCTGCCTCCACCACACTCTCAGACAGTGCATTCCAGATCCTAAACACTCACTGAACCTGCCTCCACCACACTCTCAGACAGTGCATTCCAGATCCGAAACACTCACTGAACCTGCCTCCACCACACTCTCAGACAGTGCATTCCAGATCCTAAACACTCACTGAACCTGCCTCCACCACACTCTCAGACAGTGCATTCCAGATCCTAAACACACACTGAACCTGCCTCCACCACACTCTCAGACAGTGCATTCCAGATCCTAAACACTCGCTGAACCTGCCTCCACCACACTCTCAGACAGTGCATTCCCGATCCTAAACACTCACTGAACCTGCCTCCACCACACTCTCAGACAGTGCATTCCAGATCCTAAACACTCACTGAACCTGCTTCCACCACACTCTCAGACAGTGCATTCCAGATCCTAAACACACACTGAACCTGCCTCCACCACACTCTCAGACAGTGTATTCCCGATCCTAAACACTCACTGAACATGCCTCCACCACACTCTCAGACAGTGCATTCCAGATCCTAAACACTCACTGAACCTGCCTCCACCACACTCTCAGACAGTGCATTCCAGATCCTAAACACTCACTGAACCTGCCTCCACCACACTCTCAGACAGTGCATTCCAGATCCTAAACACACACTGAACCTGCCTCCACCACACTCTCAGACAGTGCATTCCAGATCCTAAACACTCACTGAATCTGCCTCCATCACACTCTCAGACAGTGCATTCCAGATCCTAAACAGACACTGAACCTGCCTCCACCACACTCTCAGACAGTGCATTCCAGATCCTAAACAGACACTGAACCTGCCTCCACCACACTCTCGGGCAGTGCATTCCAGATCCGAAACACTGACTGAACCTGCCTCCACCACACTCTCAGACAGTGCATTCCAGATCCGAAACACACACTGAACCTGCCTCCACCACACTCTCAGACAGTGCATTCCAGATCCTAAACACTCACTGAACCTGCCTCCACCACACTCTCAGACAGTGCATTCCAGATCCTAAACACTCACTGAACCTGCCTCCACCACACTCTCAGACAGTGCATTCCAGATCCTAAACACTCACTGAACCTGCCTCCACCACACTCTCAGACAGTGCATTCCAGATCATAAACACACACTGAACCTGCCTCCACCACACTCTCAGACAGTGCATTCCAGATCCGAAACACACACTGAACCTGCCTCCACCACACTCTCAGACAGTGCATTCCAGATCCGAAACACTCACTGAACCTGCCTCCACCACACTCTCAGACAGTGTATTCCAGATCCTAAACAGACACTGAACCTGCCTCCACCACACTCTCGGGCAGTGCATTCCAGATCCGAAACACACACAGAACCTGCCTCCACCACACTCTCAGACAGTGCATTCCAGATCCGAAACACACACTGAACCTGCCTCCACCACACTCTCAGACAGTGCATTCCAGATCCGAAACACTCACTGAACCTGCCTCCACCACACTCTCAGACAGTGCTTTCCAAATCCGAAACACACACTGAACCTGCCTCCACCACACTCTCAGACAGTGCATTCCAGATCCGAAACACTCACTGAACCTGCCTCCACCACACTCTCAGACAGTGCATTCCAGATCCGAAACACTCACTGAACCTGCCTCCACCACACTCTCAGACAGTGCATTCCAGATCCTAAACACTCACTGAACCTGCCTCCACCACACTCTCAGACAGTGCATTCCAGATCCTAAACAGACACTGAACCTGCCTCCACCACACTCTCGGGCAGTGCATTCCAGATCCGAAACACACACAGAACCTGCCTCCACCACACTCTCAGACAGTGCATTCCAGATCATAAACACTCACTGAACCTGCCTCCACCACACTCTCAGACAGTGCATTCCAGATCATAAACACTCACTGAACCTGCCTCCACCACACTCTCAGACAGTGCATTCCAGATCCGAAACACACACTGAACCTGCCTCCACCACACTCTCAGACAGTGCATTCCAGATCCGAAACACTCACTGAACCTGCCTCCACCACACTCTCAGACAGTGTATTCCAGATCCTAAACAGACACTGAACCTGCCTCCACCACACTCTCGGGCAGTGCATTCCAGATCCGAAACACACACAGAACCTGCCTCCACCACACTCTCAGACAGTGCATTCCAGATCCGAAACACACACTGAACCTGCCTCCACCACACTCTCAGACAGTGCATTCCAGATCCGAAACACTCACTGAACCTGCCTCCACCACACTCTCAGACAGAGCATTCCAGATCCGAAACACACACTGAACCTGCCTCCACCACACTCTCAGACAGTGCATTCCAGATCCTAAACACTCACTGAACCTGCCTCCACCACACTCTCAGACAGTGCATTCCAGATCCTAAACACTCACTGAACCTGCCTCCACCACACTCTCAGAAAGTGCATTCCAGATCCTAAACACTCACTGAACCTGCCTCCACCACACTCTCAGACAGTGCATTCCAGATCCTAAACACTCACTGAACCTGCCTCCACCACACTCTCAGACAGTGCATTCCAGATCCTAAACACTCACTGAACCTGCCTCCACCACACTCTCAGACAGTGCATTCCAGATCCGAAACACACACTGAACCTGCCTCCACCACACTCTCAGACAGTGCATTCCAGATCCGAAACACTCACTGAACCTGCCTCCACCACACTCTCAGACAGTGTATTCCAGATCCTAAACAGACACTGAACCTGCCTCCACCACACTCTCGGGCAGTGCATTCCAGATCCGAAACACACACAGAACCTGCCTCCACCACACTCTCAGACAGTGCATTCCAGATCCGAAACACTCACTGAACCTGCCTCCACCACACTCTCAGACAGTGCATTCCAGATCCGAAACACACACTGAACCTGCCTCCACCACACTCTCAGACAGTGCATTCCAGATCATAAACACTCACTGAACCTGCCTCCACCACACTCTCAGACAGTGCATTCCAGATCCGAAACACTCACTGAACCTGCCTCCACCACACTCTCAGACAGTGCATTCCAGATCCGAAACACACACTGAACCTGCCTCCACCACACTCTCAGACAGTGCATTCCAGATCCTAAACACTCACTGAACCTGCCTCCACCACACTCTCAGACAGTGCATTCCAGATCCGAAACACTCACTGAACCTGCCTCCACCACACTCTCAGACAGTGCATTCCAGATCCTAAACACTCACTGAACCTGCCTCCACCACACTCTCAGACAGTGCATCCCAGATCCTAAACACACACTGAACCTACCTCCACCACACTCTCAGACAGTGCATTCCAGATCCTAAACACTCGCTGAACCTGCCTCCACCACACTCTCAGACAGTGCATTCCCGATCCTAAACACTCACTGAACCTGCCTCCACCACACTCTCAGACAGTGCATTCCAGATCCGAAACACTCACTGAACCTGCCTCCACCACACTCTCAGACAGTGCATTCCAGATCCTAAACACTCACTGAACCTGCCTCCACCACACTCTCAGACAGTGCATCCCAGATCCTAAACACACACTGAACCTGCCTCCACCACACTCTCAGACAGTGCATTCCAGATCCTAAACACTCGCTGAACCTGCCTCCACCACACTCTCAGACAGTGCATTCCAGATCATAAACACTCACTGAACCTGCCTCCACCACACTCTCAGACAGTGCATTCCAGATCCGAAACACTCACTGAACCTGCCTCCACCACACTCTCAGACAGTGCATTCCAGATCCGAAACACACACTGAACCTGCCTCCACCACACTCTCAGACGGTGCATTCCAGATCCTAAACTCTCACTGAACCTGCCTCCAACACACTCTCAGACAGTGCATTCCAGATCCGAAACACTCACTGAACCTGCCTCCACCACACTCTCAGACAGTGCATTCCAGATCCTAAACACTCACTGAACCTGCCTCCACCACACTCTCAGACAGTGCATCCCAGATCCTAAACACACACTGAACCTACCTCCACCACACTCTCAGACAGTGCATTCCAGATCCTAAACACTCGCTGAACCTGCCTCCACCACACTCTCAGACAGTGCATTCCCGATCCTAAACACTCACTGAACCTGCCTCCACCACACTCTCAGACAGTGCATTCCAGATCCGAAACACTCACTGAACCTGCCTCCACCACACTCTCAGACAGTGCATTCCAGATCCTAAACACTCACTGAACCTGCCTCCACCACACTCTCAGACAGTGCATCCCAGATCCTAAACACACACTGAACCTGCCTCCACCACACTCTCAGACAGTGCATTCCAGATCCTAAACACTCGCTGAACCTGCCTCCACCACACTCTCAGACAGTGCATTCCCGATCCTAAACACTCACTGAACCTGCCTCCACCACACTCTCAGACAGTGCATTCCAGATCCTAAACACTCACTGAACCTGCTTCCACCACACTCTCAGACAGTGCATTCCAGATCCTAAACACACACTGAACCTGCCTCCACCACACTCTCAGACAGTGTATTCCCGATCCTAAACACTCACTGAACATGCCTCCACCACACTCTCAGACAGTGCATTCCAGATCATAAACACTCACTGAACCTGCCTCCACCACACTCTCAGACAGTGCATTCCAGATCCTAAACACTCACTGAACCTGCCTCCACCACACTCTCAGACAGTGCATTCCAGATCCTAAACACACACTGAACCTGCCTCCACCACACTCTCAGACAGTGCATTCCAGATCCTAAACACTCACTGAACCTGCCTCCACCACACTCTCAGACAGTGCATTCCAGATCCTAAACACTCACTGAACCTGCCTCCACCACACTCTCAGACAGTGCATTCCAGATCCTAAACACACACTGAACCTGCCTCCACCACACTCTCAGACAGTGCATTCCAGATCCGAAACACTCACTGAACCTGCCTCCACCACACTCTCAGACAGTGCATTCCAGATCCTAAACAGACACTGAACCTGCCTCCACCACACTCTCAGACAGTGCATTCCAGATCCTAAACAGACACTGAACCTGCCTCCACCACACTCTCGTGCAGTGCATTCCAGATCCGAAACACTCACTGAACCTGCCTCCACCACACTCTCAGACAGTGCATTCCAGATCCGAAACACACACTGAACCTGCCTCCACCACACTCTCAGACAGTGCATTCCAGATCCTAAACACTCACTGAACCTGCCTCCACCACACTCTCAGACAGTGCATTCCAGATCCTAAACACTCACTGAACCTGCCTCCACCACACTCTCAGACAGTGCATTCCAGATCCTAAACACTCACTGAACCTGCCTCCACCACACTCTCAGACAGTGCATTCCAGATCCTAAACACTCACTGAACCTGCCTCCACCACACTCTCAGACAGTGCATTCCAGATCATAAACACACACTGAACCTGCCTCCACCACACTCTCAGACAGTGCATTCCAGATCCGAAACACACACTGAACCTGCCTCCACCACACTCTCAGACAGTGCATTCCAGATCCGAAACACTCACTGAACCTGCCTCCACCACACTCTCAGACAGTGTATTCCAGATCCTAAACAGACACTGAACCTGCCTCCACCACACTCTCAGACAGTGCATTCCAGATCCGAAACACTCACTGAACCTGCCTCCACCACACTCTCAGACAGTGTATTCCAGATCCTAAACAGACACTGAACCTGCCTCCACCACACTCTCAGACAGTGCATTCCAGATCCTAAACACACACTGAACCTGCCTCCACCACACTCTCAGACAGTGCATTCCAGATCCTAAACACTCACTGAATCTGCCTCCATCACACTCTCAGACAGTGCATTCCAGATCCTAAACAGACACTGAACCTGCCTCCACCACACTCTCAGACAGTGCATTCCAGATCCTAAACAGACACTGAACCTGCCTCCACCACACTCTCGGGCAGTGCATTCCAGATCCGAAACACTCACTGAACCTGCCTCCACCACACTCTCAGACAGTGCGTTCCAGATCCGAAACACACACTGAACCTGCCTCCACCACACTCTCAGACAGTGCATTCCAGATCCTAAACACTCACTGAACCTGCCTCCACCACACTCTCAGACAGTGCATTCCAGATCCTAAACACTCACTGAACCTGCCTCCACCACACTCTCAGACAGTGCATTCCAGATCCTAAACACTCACTGAACCTGCCTCCACCACACTCTCAGACAGTGCATTCCAGATCCTAAACACTCACTGAACCTGCCTCCACCACACTCAGACAGTGCATTCCAGATCATAAACACACACTGAACCTGCCTCCACCACACTCTCAGACAGTGCATTCCAGATCCGAAACACACACTGAACCTGCCTCCACCACACTCTCAGACAGTGCATTCCAGATCCGAAACACTCACTGAACCTGCCTCCACCACACTCTCAGACAGTGCATTCCAGATCCGAAACACTCACTGAACCTGCCTCCACCACACTCTCAGACAGTGCATTCCAGATCCTAAACACTCACTGAACCTGCCTCCACCACACTCTCAGACAGTGCATTCCAGATCCTAAACAGACACTGAACCTGCCTCCACCACACTCTCGGGCAGTGCATTCCAGATCCGAAACACACACAGAACCTGCCTCCACCACACTCTCAGACAGTGCATTCCAGATCATAAACACTCACTGAACCTGCCTCCACCACACTCTCAGACAGTGCATTCCAGATCATAAACACTCACTGAACCTGCCTCCACCACACTCTCAGACAGTGCATTCCAGATCCGAAACACACACTGAACCTGCCTCCACCACACTCTCAGACAGTGCATTCCAGATCCGAAACACTCACTGAACCTGCCTCCACCACACTCTCAGACAGTGCATTCCAGATCCGAAACACACACTGAACCTGCCTCCACCACACTCTCAGACAGTGCATTCCAGATCCTAAACACTCACTGAACCTGCCTCCACCACACTCTCAGACAGTGCATTCCAGATCCTAAACACTCACTGAACCTGCCTCCACCACACTCTCAGACAGTGCATTCCAGATCCTAAACACTCACTGAACCTGCCTCCACCACACTCTCAGACAGTGCATTCCAGATCCGAAACACACACTGAACCTGCCTCCACTACACTCTCAGACAGTGCATTCCAGATCCGAAAGACTCACTGAACCTGCCTCCACCACACTCTCAGACAGTGTATTCCAGATCCTAAACAGACACTGAACCTGCCTCCACCACACTCTCGGGCAGTGCATTCCAGATCCGAAACACACACAGAACCTGCCTCCACCACACTCTCAGACAGTGCATTCCAGATCCGAAACACTCACTGAACCTGCCTCCACCACACTCTCAGACAGTGCATTCCAGATCCGAAACACACACTGAACCTGCCTCCACCACACTCTCAGACAGTGCATTCCAGATCATAAACACTCACTGAACCTGCCTCCACCACACTCTCAGACAGTGCATTCCAGATCCGAAACACTCACTGAACCTGCCTCCACCACACTCTCAGACAGTGCATTCCAGATCCGAAACACACACTGAACCTGCCTCCACCACACTCTCAGACAGTGCATTCCAGATCCTAAACACTCACTGAACCTGCCTCCACCACACTCTCAGACAGTGCATTCCAGATCCGAAACACTCACTGAACCTGCCTCCACCACACTCAGACAGTGCATTCCAGATCCTAAACACTCACTGAACCTGCCTCCACCACACTCTCAGACAGTGCATCCCAGATCCTAAACACACACTGAACCTGCCTCCACCACACTCTCAGACAGTGCATTCCAGATCCTAAACACTCGCTGAACCTGCCTCCACCACACTCTCAGACAGTGCATTCCCGATCCTAAACACTCACTGAACCTGCCTCCACCACACTCTCAGACAGTGCATTCCAGATCCTAAACACTCACTGAACCTGCTTCCACCACACTCTCAGACAGTGCATTCCAGATCCTAAACACACACTGAACCTGCCTCCACCACACTCTCAGACAGTGTATTCCCGATCCTAAACACTCACTGAACATGCCTCCACCACACTCTCAGACAGTGCATTCCAGATCCTAAACACTCACTGAACCTGCCTCCACCACACTCTCAGACAGTGCATTCCACATCCTAAACACTCACTGAACCTGCCTCCACCACACTCTCAGACAGTGCATTCCAGATCCTAAACACTCACTGAACCTGCCTCCACCACACTCTCAGACAGTGCATTCCAGATCCTAAACACACACTGAACCTGCCTCCACCACACTCTCAGACAGTGCATTCCAGATCCTAAACACTCACTGAATCTGCCTCCATCACACTCTCAGACAGTGCATTCCAGATCCTAAACAGACACTGAACCTGCCTCCACCACACTCTCAGACAGTGCATTCCCGATCCTAAACATTCACTGAACCTGCCTCCACCACACTCTCAGACAGTGCATTCCCGATCCTAAACACTCACTGAACCTGCCTCCACCACACTCTCAGACAGTGCATTCCAGATCCTAAACACACATTGAACCTGCCTCCACCACACTCTCAGACAGTGCATTCCAGATCCTAAACACTCACTGAACCTGCCTCCACCACACTCTCAGACAGTGCATTCCAGATCCTAAACACTCACTGAACCTGCCTCCACCACACTCTCAGACAGTGCATTCCAGATCCTAAACACACACTGAACCAGCCTCCACCTCACGCTCAGACAGTGCATTCCAGATCCTAAACACTCACTGAACCTGCCTCCACCACACTCTCAGACAGTGCATTCCAGATCATAAACACACACTGAACCTGCCGACACCCCACTCTCAGACAGTGCATTCCAGATCCTAAACACTCACTGAACCTGCCTCCACCACACTCTCAGACAGTGCATTCCAGATCCTAAACAGACACTGAACCTGCCTCCACCACACTCTCGGGCAGTGCATTCCAGATCCGAAACACACACAGAACCTGCCTCCACCACACTCTCAGACAGTGCATTCCAGATCCGAAACACACACTGAACCTGCCTCCACCACACTCTCAGACAGTGCATTCCAGATCCGAAACACTCACTGAACCTGCCTCCACCACACTCTCAGACAGTGCATTCCAGATCCGAAACACACACTGAACCTGCCTCCACCACACTCTCAGACAGTGCATTCCAGATCCTAAACACTGACTGAACCTGCCTCCACCACACTCTCAGACAGTGCATTCCAGATCCTAAACACTCACTGAACCTGCCTCCACCACACTCTCAGAAAGTGCATTCCAGATCCTAAACACTCACTGAACCTGCCTCCACCACACTCTCAGACAGTGCATTCCAGATCCTAAACACTCACTGAACCTGCCTCCACCACACTCTCAGACAGTGCATTCCAGATCCTAAACACTCACTGAACCTGCCTCCACCACACTCTCAGACAGTGCATTCCAGATCCGAAACACACACTGAACCTGCCTCCACCACACTCTCAGACAGTGCATTCCAGATCCGAAACACTCACTGAACCTGCCTCCACCACACTCTCAGACAGTGTATTCCAGATCCTAAACAGACACTGAACCTGCCTCCACCACACTCTCGGGCAGTGCATTCCAGATCCGAAACACACACAGAACCTGCCTCCACCACACTCTCAGACAGTGCATTCCAGATCCGAAACACTCACTGAACCTGCCTCCACCACACTCTCAGACAGTGCATTCCAGATCCGAAACACACACTGAACCTGCCTCCACCACACTCTCAGACAGTGCATTCCAGATCATAAACACTCACTGAACCTGCCTCCACCACACTCTCAGACAGTGCATTCCAGATCCGAAACACTCACTGAACCTGCCTCCACCACACTCTCAGACAGTGCATTCCAGATCCGAAACACACACTGAACCTGCCTCCACCACACTCTCAGACAGTGCATTCCAGATCCTAAACACTCACTGAACCTGCCTCCACCACACTCTCAGACAGTGCATTCCAGATCCGAAACACTCACTGAACCTGCCTCCACCACACTCTCAGACAGTGCATTCCAGATCCTAAACACTCACTGAACCTGCCTCCACCACACTCTCAGACAGTGCATCCCAGATCCTAAACACACACTGAACCTGCCTCCACCACACTCTCAGACAGTGCATTCCAGATCCTAAACACTCGCTGAACCTGCCTCCACCACACTCTCAGACAGTGCATTCCCGATCCTAAACACTCACTGAACCTGCCTCCACCACACTCTCAGACAGTGCATTCCAGATCCTAAACACTCACTGAACCTGCTTCCACCACACTGTCAGACAGTGCATTCCAGATCCTAAACACACACTGAACCTGCCTCCACCACACTCTCAGACAGTGTATTCCCGATCCTAAACACTCACTGAACATGCCTCCACCACACTCTCAGACAGTGCATTCCAGATCCTAAACACTCACTGAACCTGCCTCCACCACACTCTCAGACAGTGCATTCCAGATCCTAAACACTCACTGAACCTGCCTCCACCACACTCTCAGACAGTGCATTCCAGATCCTAAACACACACTGAACCTGCCTCCACCACACTCTCAGACAGTGCATTCCAGATCCTAAACACTCACTGAATCTGCCTCCATCACACTCTCAGACAGTGCATTCCAGATCCTAAACAGACACTGAACCTGCCTCCACCACACTCTCAGACAGTGCATTCCCGATCCTAAACATTCACTGAACCTGCCTCCACCACACTCTCAGACAGTGCATTCCTGATCCTAAACACTCACTGAACCTGCCTCCACCACACTCTCAGACAGTGCATTCCAGATCCTAAACACACATTGAACCTGCCTCCACCACACTCTCAGACAGTGCATTCCAGATCCTAAACACTCACTGAACCTGCCTCCACCACACTCTCAGACAGTGCATTCCAGATCCTAAACACTCACTGAACCTGCCTACACCACACTCTCAGACAGTGCATTCCAGATCCTAAACACACACTGAACCAGCCTCCACCTCACTCTCAGACAGTGCATTCCAGATCCTAAACACTCACTGAACCTGCCTCCACCAATCTCTCAGACAGTGCATTCCAGATCATAAACACACACTGAACCTGCCGACACCCCACTCTCAGACAGTGCATTCCAGATCCTAAACACTCACTGAACCTGCCTCCACCACACTCTCAGACAGTGCATTCCAGATCCTAAACAGACACTGAACCTGCCTCCACCACACTCTCAGACAGTGCAGTCCCGATCCTAAACACTCACTGAACCTGCCTCCACCACACTCTCAGACAGTGCATTCCCGATCCTAAACAATCACTGAACCTGCCTCCACCACACTCTCAGACAGTGCATTCCAGATCCTAAACACACATTGAACCTGCCTCCACCACACTCTCAGACAGTGCATTCCAGATCCTAAACACTCACTGAACCTGCCTCCACCACACTCTCAGACAGTGCATTCCAGATCCTAAACACACACTGAACCTGCCGACACCCCACTCTCAGACAGTGCATTCCAGATCCTAAACACTCACTGAACCTGCCTCCACCACACTCTCAGACAGTGCATTCCAGATCCTAAACAGACACTGAACCTGCCTCCACCACACTCTCAGACAGTGCATTCCAGATCCTAAACACTCACTGAACCTGCCTCCACCACACTCTCAGGCAGTGCATTCCAGATCCTAAACACTCACTGAACCTGCCTCCACCACACTCTCAGACAGTGCATTCCCGATCCTAAACACTCACTGAACATGCCTCCACCACACTCTCAGACAGTGTATTCCAGATCCTAAACACTCACTGAACCTGCCGACACCCCACTCTCAGACAGTGCATTCCAGATCCTAAACACTCACTGAACCTGCCTCCACCACACTCTCAGACAGTGCATTCCAGATCCTAAACAGACACTGAACCTGCCTCCACAACACTCTCAGACAGTGTATTCCCGATCCTAAACACTCACTGAACCTGCCTCCACCACACTCTCAGACAGTGCATTCCAGATCCTAAACACTCACTGAACCTGCCTCCACCACACTCTCAGACAGTGCATTCCAGATCCTAAACAGACACTGAACCTGCCTCCACCACACTCTCAGACAGTGCATTCCAGATCCGAAACACACACTGAACCTGCCTCCACCACACTCTCAGACAGTGCATTCCAGATCCGAAACACTCACTGAACCTGCCTCCACCACACTCTCAGACAGTGTATTCCAGATCCTAAACAGACACTGAACCTGCCTCCACCACACTCTCGGGCAGAGCATTCCAGATCCGAAACACACACAGAACCTGCCTCCACCACACTCTCAGACAGTGCATTCCAGATCCGAAACACTCACTGAACCTGCCTCCACCACACTCTCAGACAGTGCATTCCAGATCCGAAACACACACTGAACCTGCCTCCACCACACTCTCAGACAGTGCATTCCAGATCATAAACACTCACTGAACCTGCCTCCACCACACTCTCAGACAGTGCATTCCAGATCCGAAACACTCACTGAACCTGCCTCCACCACACTCTCAGACAGTGCATTCCAGATCCGAAACACACACTGAACCTGCCTCCACCACACTCTCAGACAGTGCATTCCAGATCCTAAACACTCACTGAACCTGCCTCCACCACACTCTCAGACAGTGCATTCCAGATCCGAAACACTCACTGAACCTGCCTCCACCACACTCTCAGACAGTGCATTCCAGATCCTAAACACTCACTGAACCTGCCTCCACCACACTCTCAGACAGTGCATCCCAGATCCTAAACACACACTGAACCTGCCTCCACCACACTCTCAGACAGTGCATTCCAGATCCTAAACACTCGCTGAACCTGCCTCCACCACACTCTCAGACAGTGCATTCCCGATCCTAAACACTCACTGAACCTGCCTCCACCACACTCTCAGACAGTGCATTCCAGATCCTAAACACTCACTGAACCTGCTTCCACCACACTCTCAGACAGTGCATTCCAGATCCTAAACACACACTGAACCTGCCTCCACCACACTCTCAGACAGTGTATTCCCGATCCTAAACAGTCACTGAACATGCCTCCACCACACTCTCAGACAGTGCATTCCAGATCCTAAACACTCACTGAACCTGCCTCCACCACACTCTCAGACAGTGCATTCCAGATCCTAAACACTCACTGAACCTGCCTCCACCACACTCTCAGACAGTGCATTCCAGATCCTAAACACACACTGAACCTGCCTCCACCACACTCTCAGACAGTGCATTCCAGATCCTAAACACTCACTGAATCTGCCTCCATCACACTCTCAGACAGTGCATTCCAGATCCTAAACAGACACTGAACCTGCCTCCACCACACTCTCAGACAGTGCATTCCCGATCCTAAACATTCACTGAACCTGCCTCCACCACACTCTCAGACAGTGCATTCCAGATCCGAAACACTCACTGAACCTGCCTCCACCACACTCTCAGACAGTGCATTCCAGATCCGAAACACACACTGAACCTGCCTCCACCACACTCTCAGACAGTGCATTCCAGATCATAAACACTCACTGAACCTGCCTCCACCACACTCTCAGACAGTGCATTCCAGATCCGAAACACTCACTGAACCTGCCTCCACCACACTCTCAGACAGTGCATTCCAGATCCGAAACACACACTGAACCTGCCTCCACCACACTCTCAGACAGTGCATTCCAGATCCTAAACACTCACTGAACCTGCCTCCACCACACTCTCAGACAGTGCATTCCAGATCCGAAACACTCACTGAACCTGCCTCCACCACACTCTCAGACAGTGCATTCCAGATCCTAAACACTCACTGAACCTGCCTCCACCACACTCTCAGACAGTGCATCCCAGATCCTAAACACACACTGAACCTGCCTCCACCACACTCTCAGACAGTGCATTCCAGATCCTAAACACTCGCTGAACCTGCCTCCACCACACTCTCAGACAGTGCATTCCCGATCCTAAACACTCACTGAACCTGCCTCCACCACACTCTCAGACAGTGCATTCCAGATCCTAAACACTCACTGAACCTGCTTCCACCACACTCTCAGACAGTGCATTCCAGATCCTAAACACACACTGAACCTGCCTCCACCACACTCTCAGACAGTGTATTCCCGA
Organism: Heterodontus francisci; assembly: GCF_036365525.1. Classification (NCBI taxonomy): domain Eukaryota; kingdom Metazoa; phylum Chordata; class Chondrichthyes; order Heterodontiformes; family Heterodontidae; genus Heterodontus; species Heterodontus francisci. Next base: position 315,243 of record NC_090376.1, on the reverse strand, counting down.
TCCTAAACACTCACTGAACATGCCTCCACCACACTCTCAGACAGTGCATTCCAGATCCTAAACACTCACTGAACCTGCCTCCACCACACTCTCAGACAGTGCATTCCAGATCCTAAACACTCACTGAACCTGCCTCCACCACACTCTCAGACAGTGCATTCCAGATCCTAAACACACACTGAACCTGCCTCCACCACAATCTCAGACAGTGCATTCCAGATCCTAAACACTCACTGAATCTGCCTCCATCACACTCTCAGACAGTGCATTCCAGATCCTAAACAGACACTGAACCTGCCTCCACCACACTCTCAGACAGTGCATTCCCGATCCTAAACATTCACTGAACCTGCCTCCACCACACTCTCAGACAGTGCATTCCCGATCCTAAACACTCACTGAACCTGCCTCCACCACACTCTCAGACAGTGCATTCCAGATCCTAAACACACATTGAACCTGCCTCCACCACACTCTCAGACAGTGCATTCCAGATCCTAAACACTCACTGAACCTGCCTCCACCACACTCTCAGACAGTGCATTCCAGATCCTAAACACTCACTGAACCTGCCTCCACCACACTCTCAGACAGTGCATTCCAGATCCTAAACACACACTGAACCAGCCTCCACCTCACTCTCAGACAGTGCATTCCAGATCCTAAACACTCACTGAACCTGCCTCCACCACACTCTCAGACAGTGCATTCCAGATCATAAACACACACTGAACCTGCCGACACCCCACTCTCAGACAGTGCATTCCAGATCCTAAACACTCACTGAACCTGCCTCCACCACACTCTCAGACAGTGCATTCCAGATCCTAAACAGACACTGAACCTGCCTCCACCACACTCTCAGACAGTGCAGTCCCGATCCTAAACACTCACTGAACCTGCCTCCACCACACTCTCAGACAGTGCATTCCCGATCCTAAACAATCACTGAACCTGCCTCCACCACACTCTCAGACAGTGCATTCCAGATCCTAAACACACATTGAACCTGCCTCCACCACACTCTCAGACAGTGCATTCCAGATCCTAAACACTCACTGAACCTGCCTCCACCACACTCTCAGACAGTGCATTCCAGATCCTAAACACACACTGAACCTGCCGACACCCCACTCTCAGACAGTGCATTCCAGATCCTAAACACTCACTGAACCTGCCTCCACCACACTCTCAGACAGTGCATTCCAGATCCTAAACAGACACTGAACCTGCCTCCACCACACTCTCAGACAGTGCATTCCAGATCCTAAACACTCACTGAACCTGCCTCCACCACACTCTCAGGCAGTGCATTCCAGATCCTAAACACTCACTGAACCTGCCTCCACCACACTCTCAGACAGTGCATTCCCGATCCTAAACACTCACTGAACATGCCTCCACCACACTCTCAGACAGTGTATTCCAGATCCTAAACACTCACTGAACCTGCCGACACCCCACTCTCAGACAGTGCATTCCAGATCCTAAACACTCACTGAACCTGCCTCCACCACACTCTCAGACAGTGCATTCCAGATCCTAAACAGACACTGAACCTGCCTCCACCACACTCTCAGACAGTGTATTCCCGATCCTAAACACTCACTGAACCTGCCTCCACCACACTCTCAGACAGTGCATTCCAGATCCTAAACACTCACTGAACCTGCCTCCACCACACTCTCAGACAGTGCATTCCAGATCCTAAACAGACACTGAACCTGCCTCCACCACACTCTCAGACAGTGCATTCCAGATCCGAAACACACACTGAACCTGCCTCCACCACACTCTCAGACAGTGCATTCCAGATCCTAAACACTCACTGAACCTGCCTCCACCACACTCTCAGACAGTGCATTCCCGATCCTAAACACTCACTGTACCTGCCTCCACCACACTCTCAGAAAGTGCATTCCAGATCCTAAACACACATTCAACCTGCCTCCACCACACTCTCAGACAGTGCATTCCAGATCCTAAACACTCACTGAACCTGCCTCCACCACACTCTCAGACAGTGCATTCCAGATCCTAAACACTCACTGAACCTGCCTCCACCACACTCTCAGACAGTGCATTCCAGATCCTAAACACTCACTGAAACTGCCTCCACCACACTCTCAGACAGTGCATTCCAGATCCTAAACACACACTGAACCTGCCTCCACCACACTCTCAGACAGTGCATTCCAGATCCTAAACACTCACTGAACCTGCCTCCACCGCACTCTCAGACAGTGCATTCCAGATCCTAAACACTCACTGAACCTGCCTCCACCGCACTCTCAGACAGTGCATTCCAGATCCTGAACACTCACTGAACCTGCTTCCACCACACTCTCAGACAGTGTATTCTAGATAATAAACACACACTGAACCTGCTTCCACCACACTCTCAGACAGTGCATTCCAGATCCTAAACACACACTGAACCTGCCGACACCCCACTCTCAGACAGTGCATTCCAGATCCTAAACACTCACTGAACCTGCCTCCACCACACTCTCAGACAGTGCATTCCAGATCCTAAACAGACACTGAACCTGCCTCCACCACACTCTCAGACAGTGCATTCCCGATCCTAAACACTCACTGAACCTCCCTCCACCACACTCTCAGACAGTGCATTCCCGATCCTAAACACTCACTGAACCTGCCTCCACCACACTCTCAGACAGTGCATTCCAGATCCTAAACACACATTGAACCTGCCTCCACCACACTCTCAGACAGTGCATTCCAGATCCTAAACACTCACTGCACCTGCCTCCACCACACTCTCAGACAGTGCATTCCAGATCCTAAACAGACACTGAACCTGCCTCCACCACACTCTCAGACAGTGCATTCCCGATCCGAAACACTCACTGAACCTGCCTCCACCACACTCTCAGACAGTGCATTCCCGATCCTAAACACTCACTGAACATGCCTCCACCACACTCTCAGACAGTGTATTCCAGATCCTGAACACTCACTGAACCTGCCGCCACCACACTCTCAGACAGTGCATTCCAGATCCTAAACACTCACTGAACCTGCCTCCACCACACTCTCAGACAGTGCATTCCAGATCCTAAACACACACTGAACCTGCCTCCACCACACTCTCAGACAGTGCATTCCAGATCCTAAACACTCACTGAACCTGCCTCCACCACACTCTCAGACAGTGCATTCCAGATCCTAAACACTCACTGAACCTTCCTCCACCACACTCTCAGACAGTGCATTCCAGATCCTAAACAGACACTGAACCTGCCTCCACCACACTCTCAGACAGTGCATTCCAGATCCTAAACACTCACTGAACCTGCCTCCACCACACTCTCAGACAGTGCATTCCAGATCCTAAACACTCACTGAACCTGCCTCCACCACACTCTCAGACAGTGCATTCCAGATCCTAAACAGACACTGAACCTGCCTCCACCACACTCTCAGACAGTGCATTCCAGATCCTAAACACACACTGAACCTGCCGACACCCCACTCTCAGACAGTGCATTCCAGATCCTAAACACTCACTGAACCTGCCTCCACCACACTCTCAGACAGTGCATTCCAGATCCTAAACACTCACTGAACCTGCCTCCACCACACTCTCAGACAGTGCATTCCAGATCCTAAACAGACACTGAACCTGCCTCCACCACACTCTCAGACAGTGCATTCCAGATCCTAAACACTCACTGAACCTGCCTCCACCACACTCTCAGACAGTGCATTCCCGATCCTAACAACTCACTGAACATGCCTCCACCACACTCTCAGACAGTGTATTCCAGATCCTAAACACTCACTGAACCTGCCTCCACCACACTCTCAGACAGTGCATTCCAGATCCTAAACACTCACTGAACCTGCCTCCACCACACTCTCAGACAGTGCATTCCAGATCCTAAACAGACACTGAACCTGCCTCCACCACACTCTCAGACAGTGTATTCCCGATCCTAAACACTCACTGAACCTGCCTCCACCACACTCTCAGACAGTGCATTCCAGATCCTAAACACTCACTGAACCTGCCTCCACCACACTCTCAGACAGTGCATTCCAGATCCTAAACAGACACTGAACCTGCCTCCACCACACTCTCAGACAGTGCATTCCCGATCCTAAACACTCACTGAACCTGCCTCCACCACACTCTCAGACAGTGCATTCCCGATCCTAAACACTCACTGAACCTGCCTCCACCACACTCTCAGACAGTGCATTCCAGATCCTAAACACACATTGAACCTGCCTCCACCACACTCTCAGACAGTGCATTCCAGATCCTAAACACTCACTGAACCTGCCTCCACCACACTCTCAGACAGTGCATTCCAGATCCTAAACACTCACTGAACCTGCCTCCACCACACTCTCAGACAGTGCATTCCAGATCCTAAACACACACTGAACCTGCCTCCACCACACTCTCAGACAGTGCATTCCCGATCCTAAACACTCACTGAACCTGCCTCCACCACACTCTCAGACAGTGCATTCCCGATCCTAAACACTCACTGAACCTGCCTCCACCACACTCTCAGACAGTGCATTCCAGATCCTAAACACTCACTGAACCTGCCTCCACCACACTCTCAGACAGTGCATTCCAGATCCTAAACACTCACTGAACCTGCCTCCACCACACTCTCAGGCAATGCATTCAGATCCTAAACACTCACTGAACCTGCCTCCACCACACTCTCAGACAGTGCATTCCAGATCCTAAACACTCACTGAACCTGCCTCCACCACACTCTCAGACAGTGCATTCCAGATCCTAAACACTCACTGAACCTGCCTCCACCACACTCTCAGACAGTGCATTCCAGATCCTAAACACTCACTGAACCTGCCTCCACCACACTCTCAGGCAATGCATTCAGATCCTAAGCACTCACTGATTCTGCCTCCACCACACTCTCAGACAGTGCATTCCAGATCCTAAACACTCACTGAACCTGCCTCCACCACACTCTCAGACAGTGCATTCCAGATCCTAAACACTCACTGAACCTGCCTCCACCACACTCTCAGACAGTGCATTCCAGATCCTAAACAGACACTGAACCTGCCTCCACCACACTCTCGGGCAGTGCATTCCAGATCCGAAACACACACAGAACCTGCCTCCACCACACTCTCAGACAGTGCATTCCAGATCATAAACACTCACTGAACCTGCCTCCACCACACTCTCAGACAGTGCATTCCAGATCATAAACACTCACTGAACCTGCCTCCACCACACTCTCAGACAGTGCATTCCAGATCCGAAACACACACTGAACCTGCCTCCACCACACTCTCAGACAGTGCATTCCAGATCCGAAACACTCACTGAACCTGCCTCCACCACACTCTCAGACAGTGTATTCCAGATCCTAAACAGACACTGAACCTGCCTCCACCACACTCTCGGGCAGTGCATTCCAGATCCGAAACACAAACAGAACCTGCCTCCACCACACTCTCAGACAGTGCATTCCAGATCCGAAACACAAACTGAACCTGCCTCCACCACACTCTCAGACAGTGCATTCCAGATCCGAAACACTCACTGAACCTGCCTCCACCACACTCTCAGACAGTGCTTTCCAGATCCTAAACACACACTGAACCTGCCTCCACCACACTCTCAGACAGTGCATTCCAGATCCGAAACACTCACTGAACCTGCCTCTACCACACTCTCAGACAGTGCATTCCAGATCCGAAACACTCACTGAACCTGCCTCCACCACACTCTCAGACAGTGCATTCCAGATCCTAAACACTCACTGAACCTGCCTCCACCACACTCTCAGACAGTGCATTCCAGATCCTAAACAGACACTGAACCTGCCTCCACCACACTCTCAGGCAGTGCATTCCAGATCCGAAGCACTCACTGAACCTGCCTCCACCACACTCTCAGACAGTGCATTCCAGATCCGAAACACACACTGAACCTGCCTCCACCACACTCTCAGACAGTGCATTCCAGATCCTAAACACTCACTGAACCTGCCTCCACCACACTCTCAGACAGTGCATTCCAGATCCTAAACACTCACTGAACCTGCCTCCACCACACTCTCAGACAGTGCATTCCAGATCCTAAACACTCACTGAACCTGCCTCCAACACACTCTCAGACAGTGCATTCCAGATCCTAAACACTCACTGAACCTGCCTCCACCACACTCTCAGACAGTGCATTCCAGATCATAAACACTCACTGAACCTGCCTCCACCACACTCTCAGACAGTGCATTCCAGATCCGAAACACACACTGAACCTGCCTCCACCACACTCTCAGACAGTGCATTCCAGATCCGAAACACTCACTGAACCTGCCTCCACCACACTCTCAGACAGTGTATTCCAGATCCTAAACAGACACTGAACCTGCCTCCACCACACTCTCGGGCAGTGCATTCCAGATCCGAAACACACACAGAACCTGCCTCCACCACACTCTCAGACAGTGCATTCCAGATCCGAAACACACACTGAACCTGCCTCCACCACACTCTCAGACAGTGCATTCCAGATCCGAAACACTCACTGAAACTGCCTCCACCACACTCTCAGACAGTGCTTTCCAGATCCGAAACACACACTGAACCTGCCTCCACCACACTCTCAGACAGTGCATTCCAGATCCGAAACACTCACTGAACCTGCCTCCACCACACTCTCAGACAGTGCATTCCAGATCCGAAACACTCACTGAACCTGCCTCCACCACACTCTCAGGCAATGCATTCAGATCCTAAACACTCACTGAACCTGCCTCCACCACACTCTCAGACAGTGCATTCCAGATCCTAAACACTCACTGAACCTGCCTCCACCACACTCTCAGACAGTGCATTCCAGATCCTAAACACTCACTGAACCTGCCTCCACCACACTCTCAGACAGTGCATTCCAGATCCTAAACACTCACTGAACCTGCCTCCACCACACTCTCAGGCAATGCATTCAGATCCTAAGCACTCACTGATTCTGCCTCCACCACACTCTCAGACAGTGCATTCCAGATCCTAAACAGACACTGAACCTGCCTCCACCACACTCTCGGGCAGTGCATTCCAGATCCGAAACACACACAGAACCTGCCTCCACCACACTCTCAGACAGTGCATTCCAGATCCGAAACACAAACTGAACCTGCCTCCACCACACTCTCAGACAGTGCATTCCAGATCCGAAACACTCACTGAACCTGCCTCCACCACACTCTCAGACAGTGCTTTCCAGATCCTAAACACAGACTGAACCTGCCTCCACCACACTCTCAGACAGTGCATTCCAGATCCGAAACACTCACTGAACCTGCCTCTACCACACTCTCAGACAGTGCATTCCAGATCCGAAACACTCACTGAACCTGCCTCCACCACACTCTCAGACAGTGCATTCCAGATCCTAAACACTCACTGAACCTGCCTCCACCACACTCTCAGACAGTGCATTCCAGATCCTAAACAGACACTGAACCTGCCTCCACCACACTCTCGGGCAGTGCATTCCAGATCCGAAGCACTCACTGAACCTGCCTCCATCACACTCTCAGACAGTGCATTCCAGATCCGAAACACACACTGAACCTGCCTCCACCACACTCTCAGACAGTGCATTCCAGATCCTAAACACTCACTGAACCTGCCTCCACCACACTCTCAGACAGTGCATTCCAGATCCTAAACACTCACTGAACCTCCCTCCACCACACTCTCAGACAGTGCATTCCAGATCCTAAACACTCACTGAACCTGCCTCCAACACACTCTCAGACAGTGCATTCCAGATCCTAAACACTCACTGAACCTGCCTCCACCACACTCTCAGACAGTGCATTCCGGATCATAAACACTCACTGAACCTGCCTCCACCACACTCTCAGACAGTGCATTCCAGATCCGAAACACACACTGAACCTGCCTCCACCACACTCTCAGACAGTGCATTCCAGATCCGAAACACTCACTGAACCTGCCTCCACCACACTCTCAGACAGTGTATTCCACATCCTAAACAGACACTGAACCTGCCTCCACCACACTCTCGGGCAGTGCATTCCAGATCCGAAACACACACAGAACCTGCCTCCACCACACTCTCAGACAGTGCATTCCAGATCCGAAACACACACTGAACCTGCCTCCACCACACTCTCAGACAGTGCATTCCAGATCCGAAACACTCACTGAACCTGCCTCCACCACACTCTCAGACAGTGCTTTCCAGATCCGAAACACACACTGAACCTGCCTCCACCACACTCTCAGACAGTGCATTCCAGATCCGAAACACTCACTGAACCTGCCTCCACCACACTCTCAGACAGTGCATTCCAGATCCGAAACACTCACTGAACCTGCCTCCACCACACTCTCAGGCAATGCATTCAGATCCTAAACACTCACTGAACCTGCCTCCACCACACTCTCAGACAGTGCATTCCAGATCCTAAACACTCACTGAACCTGCCTCCACCACACTCTCAGACAGTGCATTCCAGATCCTAAACACTCACTGAACCTGCCTCCACCACACTCTCAGACAGTGCATTCCAGATCCTAAACACTCACTGAACCTGCCTCCACCACACTCTCAGGCAATGCATTCAGATCCTAAGCACTCACTGATTCTGCCTCCACCACACTCTCAGACAGTGCATTCCAGATCCTAAACACTCACTGAACCTGCCTCCACCACACTCTCAGACAGTGCATTCCAGATCATAAACACTCACTGAACCTGCCGACACCCCACTCTCAGACAGTGCATTCCAGATCCTAAACACTCACTGAACCTGCCTCCACCACACTCTCAGACAGTGCATTCCAGATCCTAAACAGACACTGAACCTGCCTCCACCACACTCTCGGGCAGTGCATTCCAGATCCGAAACACACACAGAACCTGCCTCCACCACACTCTCAGACAGTGCATTCCAGATCATAAACACTCACTGAACCTGCCTCCACCACACTCTCAGACAGTGCATTCCAGATCCGAAACACACACTGAACCTGCCTCCACCACACTCTCAGACAGTGCATTCCAGATCATAAACACTCACTGAACCTGCCTCCACCACACTCTCAGACAGTGCATTCCAGATCCGAAACACACACTGAACCTGCCTCCACCACACTCTCAGACAGTGCATTCCAGATCCGAAACACTCACTGAACCTGCCTCCACCACACTCTCAGACAGTGTATTCCAGATCCTAAACAGACACTGAACCTGCCTCCACCACACTCTCGGGCAGTGCATTCCAGATCCGAAACACACACAGAACCTGCCTCCACCACACTCTCAGACAGTGCATTCCAGATCCGAAACACAAACTGAACCTGCCTCCACCACACTCTCAGACAGTGCATTCAAGATCCGAAACACTCACTGAACCTGCCTCCACCACACTCTCAGACAGTGCTTTCCAGATCCGAAACACACACTGAACCTGCCTCCACCACACTCTCAGACAGTGCATTCCAGATCCGAAACACTCACTGAACCTGCCTCTACCACAGTCTCAGACAGTGCATTCCAGATCCGAAACACTCACTGAACCTGCCTCCACCACACTCTCAGACAGTGTATTCCAGATCCTAAACACTCACTGAACCTGCCTCCACCACACTCTCAGACAGTGCATTCCAGATCCTAAACAGACACTGAACCTGCCTCCACCACACTCTCGGGCAGTGCATTCCAGATCCGAAACACTCACTGAACCTGCCTCCACCACACTCTCAGACAGTGCATTCCAGATCCGAAACACACACTGAACCTGCCTCTACCACACTCTCAGACAGTGCATTCCAGATCATAAACACTCACTGAACCTGCCTCCACCACACTCTCAGACAGTGCATTCCAGATCCTAAACAGACACTGAACCTGCCTCCACCACACTCTCGGGCAGTGCATTCCAGATCCGAAACACACACAGAACCTGCCTCCACCACACTCTCAGACAGTGCATTCCAGATCATAAACACTCACTGAACCTGCCTCCACCACACTCTCAGACAGTGCATTCCAGATCCTAAACAGACACTGAACCTGCCTCCACCACACTCTCGGGCAGTGCATTCCAGATCCGAAACACACACAGAACCTGCCTCCACCACACTCTCAGACAGTGCATTCCAGATCCGAAACACAAACTGAACCTGCCTCCACCACACTCTCAGACAGTGCATTCAAGATCCGAAACACTCACTGAACCTGCCTCCACCACACTCTCAGACAGTGCTTTCCAGATCCGAAACACACACTGAACCTGCCTCCACCACACTCTCAGACAGTGCATTCCAGATCCGAAACACTCACTGAACCTGCCTCTACCACACTCTCAGACAGTGCATTCCAGATCCGAAACACTCACTGAACCTGCCTCCACCACACTCTCAGACAGTGTATTCCAGATCCTAAACACTCACTGAACCTGCCTCCACCACACTCTCAGACAGTGCATTCCAGATCCTAAACAGACACTGAACCTGCCTCCACCACACTCTCGGGCAGTGCATTCCAGATCCGAAACACTCACTGAACCTGCCTCCACCACACTCTCAGACAGTGCATTCCAGATCCGAAACACACACTGAACCTGCCTCCACCACACTCTCAGACAGTGCATTCCAGATCATAAACACTCACTGAACCTGCCTCCACCACACTCTCAGACAGTGCATTCCAGATCCTAAACAGACACTGAACCTGCCTCCACCACACTCTCGGGCAGTGCATTCCAGATCCGAAACACACACAGAACCTGCCTCCACCACACTCTCAGACAGTGCATTCCAGATCATAAACACTCACTGAACCTGCCTCCACCACACTCTCAGACAGTGCATTCCAGATCCGAAACACACACTGAACCTGCCTCCACCACACTCTCAGACAGTGCATTCCAGATCATAAACACTCACTGAACCTGCCTCCACCACACTCTCAGACAGTGCATTCCAGATCCGAAACACACACTGAACCTGCCTCCACCACACTCTCAGACAGTGCATTCCAGATCCGAAACACTCACTGAACCTGCCTCCACCACACTCTCAGACAGTGTATTCCAGATCCTAAACAGACACTGAACCTGCCTCCACCACACTCTCGGGCAGTGCATTCCAGATCCGAAACACACACAGAACCTGCCTCCACCACACTCTCAGACAGTGCATTCCAGATCCGAAACACAAACTGAACCTGCCTCCACCACACTCTCAGACAGTGCATTCAAGATCCGAAACACTCACTGAACCTGCCTCCACCACACTCTCAGACAGTGCTTTCCAGATCCGAAACACACACTGAACCTGCCTCCACCACACTCTCAGACAGTGCATTCCAGATCCGAAACACTCACTGAACCTGCCTCTACCACACTCTCAGACAGTGCATTCCAGATCCGAAACACTCACTGAACCTGCCTCCACCACACTCTCAGACAGTGTATTCCAGATCCTAAACACTCACTGAACCTGCCTCCACCACACTCTCAGACAGTGCATTCCAGATCCTAAACAGACACTGAACCTGCCTCCACCACACTCTCGGGCAGTGCATTCCAGATCCGAAACACTCACTGAACCTGCCTCCACCACACTCTCAGACAGTGCATTCCAGATCCGAAACACACACTGAACCTGCCTCCACCACATTCTCAGACAGTGCATTCCAGATCCTAAACACTCACTGAACCTGCCTCCACCACACTCTCAGACAGTGCATTCCAGATCCTAAACACTCACTGAACCTGCCTCCACCACACTCTCAGACAGTGCATTCCAGATCCTAAACACTCACTGAACCTGCCTCCACCACACTCTCAGACAGTGCATTCCAGATCCTAAACACTCACTGAACCTGCCTCCACCACACTCTCAGACAGTGCATTCCAGATCATAAACACTCACTGAACCTGCCTCCACCACACTCTCAGACAGTGCATTCCAGATCCGAAACACACACTGAACCTGCCTCCACCACACTCTCAGACAGTGCATTCCAGATCCGAAACACTCACTGAACCTGCCTCCACCACACTCTCAGACAGTGTATTCCAGATCCTAAACAGACACTGAACCTGCCTCCACCGCACTCTCGGGCAGTGCATTCCAGATCCGAAACACACACAGAACCTGCCTCCACCACACTCTCAGACAGTGCATTCCAGATCCGAAACACACACTGAACCTGCCTCCACCACACTCTCAGACAGTGCATTCCAGATCCGAAACACTCACTGAACCTGCCTCCACCACACTCTCAGACAGTGCTTTCCAGATCCGAAACACACACTGAACCTGCCTCCACCACACTCTCAGACAGTGCATTCCAGATCCGAAACACTCACTGAACCTGCCTCCACCACACTCTCAGACAGTGCATTCCAGATCCTAAACAGACACTGAACCTGCCTCCACCACACTCTCGGGCAGTGCATTCCAGATCCGAAACACACACAGAACCTGCCTCCACCACACTCTCAGACAGTGCATTCCAGATCATAAACACTCACTGAACCTGCCTCCACCACACTCTCAGACAGTGCATTCCAGATCATAAACACTCACTGAACCTGCCTCCACCACACTCTCAGACAGTGCATTCCAGATCCGAAACACACACTGAACCTGTCTCCACCACACTCTCAGACAGTGCATTCCAGATCCGAAACACACACTGAACCTGCCTCCACCACACTCTCAGACAGTGCATTCCAGATCCGAAACACACACTGAACCTGCCTCCACCACACTCTCAGACAGTGCATTCCAGATCCTAAACACTCACTGAACCTGCCTCCACCACACTCTCAGACAGTGCATTCCAGATCCTAAACACTCACTGAACCTGCCTCCACCACACTCTCAGACAGTGCATTCCAGATCCTAAACACTCACTGAACCTGCCTCCACCACACTCTCAGACAGTGCATTCCAGATCCTAAACACTCACTGAACCTGCCTCCACCACACTCTCAGACAGTGCATTCCAGATCCGAAACACACACTGAACCTGCCTCCACCACACTCTCAGACAGTGCATTCCAGATCCGAAACACTCACTGAACCTGCCTCCACCACACTCTCAGACAGTGTATTCCAGATCCTAAACAGACACTGAACCTGCCTCCACCACACTCTCAGACAGTGCATTCCAGATCCGAAACACACACAGAACCTGCCTCCACCACACTCTCAGACAGTGCATTCCAGATCCGAAACACTCACTGAACCTGCCTCCACCACACTCTCAGACAGTGCATTCCAGATCCGAAACACACACTGAACCTGCCTCCACCACACTCTCAGACAGTGCATTCCAGATCCTAAACACTCACTGAACCTGCCTCCACCACACTCTCAGACAGTGCATTCCAGATCCGAAACACTCACTGAACCTGCCTCCACCACACTCTCAGACAGTGCATTCCAGATCCTAAACACTAACTGAACCTGCCTCCACCACACTCTCAGACAGTGCATCCCAGATCCTAAACACACACTGAACCTGTCTCCACCACACTCTCAGACAGTGCATTCCAGATCCTAAACACTCGCTGAACCTGCCTCCACCACACTCTCAGACAGTGCATTCCCGATCCTAAACACTCACTGAACCTGCCTCCACCACACTCTCAGACAGTGCATTCCAGATCCTAAACACTCACTGAACCTGCTTCCACCACACTCTCAGACAGTGCATTCCAGATCCTAAACACACACTGAACCTGCCTCCACCACACTCTCAGACAGTGTATTCCCGATCCTAAACACTCACTGAACATGCCTCCACCACACTCTCAGACAGTGCATTCCAGATCCTAAAGACTCACTGAACCTGCCTCCACCACACTCTCAGACAGTGCATTCCCGATCCTAAACATTCACTGAACCTGCCTCCACCACACTCTCAGACAGTGCATTCCAGATCCTAAACACACATTGAACCTGCCTCCACCACACTCTCAGACAGTGCATTCCAGATCCTAAACACTCACTGAACCTGCCTCCACCATACTCTCAGACAGTGCATTCCAGATCCTAAACACTCACTGAACCTGCCTCCACCACACTCTCAGACAGTGCATTCCAGATCCTAAACACACACTGAACCTGCCTCCACCTCACTCTCAGACAGTGCATTCCAGATCCTAAACACACACTGAACCTGCCTCCACCTCACTCTCAGACAGTGCATTCCAGATCATAAACACACACTGAACCTGCCGACACCCCACTCTCAGACAGTGCATTCCAGATCCAAAACACTCACTGAACCTGCCTCCACCACACTCTCAGACAGTGCATTCCAGATCCTAAACAGACACTGAACCTGCCTCCACCACACTCTCAGACAGTGCATTCCCGATCCTAAACACTCACTGAACCTGCCTCCACCACACTCTCAGACAGTGCATTCCCGATCCTAAACAATCACTGAACCTGCCTCCACCACACTCTCAGACAGTGCATTCCCGATCCTAAACACACATTGAACCTGCCTCCACCACACTCTCAGACAGTGCATTCCAGATCCTAAACACTCACTGAACCTGCCTCCACCACACTCTCAGACAGTGCATTCCAGATCCTAAACACACACTGAACCTGCCGACACCCCACTCTCAGACAGTGCATTCCAGATCCTAAACACTCACTGAACCTGCCTCCACCACACTCTCAGACAGTGCATTCCAGATCCTAAACAGACACTGAACCTGCCTCCACCACACTCTCAGACAGTGCATTCCAGATCCTAAACACTCACTGAACCTGCCTCCACCACACTCTCAGACAGTGCATTCCCGATCCTAAACACTCACTGAACATGCCTCCACCACACTCTCAGACAGTGTATTCCAGATCCTAAACACTCACTGAACCTGCCGACACCCCACTCTCAGACAGTGCATTCCAGATCCTAAACACTCACTGAACCTGCCTCCACCACACTCTCAGACAGTGCATTCCAGATCCTAAACAGACACTGAACCTGCCTCCACCACACTCTCAGACAGTGTATTCCCGATCCTAAACACTCACTGAACCTGCCTCCACCACACTCTCAGACAGTGCATTCCAGATCCTAAACAGTCACTGAACCTGCCTCCACCACACTCTCAGACAGTGCATTCCAGATCCTAAACAGACACTGAACCTGCCTCCACCACACTCTCAGACAGTGCATTCCAGATCCGAAACACACAC
>NC_090375.1:208917420-208972130 GCF_036365525.1 Heterodontus francisci | reverse complement strand
GCGAGAGAGAGAGCGAGGGAGAGAGCGAGGGAGACAGCGAGAGAGACTTCGAGAGAGACTGCGAGGGAGGCAGCGAGGGAGACAGCGAGGGAGACAGCGAGGGAGACTGCGAGAGCGACTGCTAGGGAGACAGCGAGGGAGACAGCGAGGGAGACAGCGAGGGAGACAGCGAGGGAGACAGCGAGGGAGACAGCGAGGGTGACAGCGAGGGAGACAGCGAGAGAAACTGCGAGGAAGACAGCGAGGGAGAGAGCGAGGGAGAGAGCGAGGGAGAGAGCGAGGGACACAGCGAGGGAGACAGCGAGGGAGACAGCGAGGGAGACAGCGAGGGAGACAGCGAGGGAGAAAGCGAGGGAGACAGCGAGGGAGACAGCGAGGGAGACAGCGAGGGAGACAGCGAGAGAGACAGCGAGGGAGACAGCGAGAGAGACAGCGAGAGAGACAGCGAGAGAGACTGCGAGAGAGACTGCGAGGGAGACTGCGAGGGAGACAGCGAGGGAGACAGCGAGGGAGACAGCGAGAGAGACTGCGAGAGAGACAGCGAGAGAGACAGCGAGAGAGACAGCGAGAGAGACTGCGAGGGATACAGCGAGAGAGACTGCGAGAGAGACTGCGAGAGTGACTGCGAGGGAGACGGCGAGGGAGACGGCGAGGGAGACGGCGAGGGAGACTGCGAGAGAGACAGTGAGAGGGACTGCGAGAGAGAAAGCCAGAGAGTGCGAGGGAGACTGAGAGAGAGACTGAGAGAGAGACTGCGAGGGAGACTGCGAGGGAGACTGAGAGGGAGACTGATAAGGGAGACTGAGAGGGAGACTGAGAGGGAGACAGCGAGAGAGACTGCGAGGGAGACTGTGAGGGAGACAGCGAGAGAGACTGCGAGAGAGACATCTAGGGTGACTTCGAGGGAGACTTCGAGGGAGACTGCGAGGGAGACTGCGAGGGAGACTGAGAGAGAGACTGAGAGAGAGACTGAGAGAGAGACAGCGAGGGAGACAGCGAGGGAGACAGCGAGGGAGACAGCGAGAGAGTCTGCGAGGGAGAGAGCGAGGGAGAAAGCGAGAGAGACTGCGAGAGAGACTGCGAGGGAGAAAGCGAGAGAGACTGTGAGGGAGACAGCGAGAGAGACTGCGAGAGAGACTGCGAGGGAGACTGCGAGGGAGACAGCGATGGAGACTGCGAGAGAGACTGCGAGGGAGACTGCGAGGGAGACTGCGAGGGAGAAAGCGAGAGAAACTGCGAGAGAGACAGCGAGGGATACAGCGAGAGACACTGCGAGGGAGACTGCGAGGGAGACGGCGAGAGAGAGAGCGAGGGAGAGAGCGAGGGAGACAGCGAGAGAGACTTCGAGAGAGACTGCGAGGGAGGCAGCGAGGGAGGCAGCGAGGGAGACAGCGAGGGAGACAGCGAGGGAGACTGCGAGGGAGACAGCGAGGGAGACAGCGAGAGAGACTGCGAGAGAGACTGCGAGAGAGACAGCGAGAGGGACTGCGAGAGGGACAGCGAGAGAGACTGCGAGAGAGACTGCGAGAGAGACTGCGAGAGAGACTGCGAGAGAGACAGCGAGAGAGACTGCGAGAGAGAAAGCGAGAGAGACAGCGAGAGAGACAGCGAGAGAGACTGCGAGAGAGACTGCGAGAGAGACTGCGAGAGGGACTGCGAGAGGGACAGCGAGAGGGACTGCGAGAGAGACTGCGAGAGAGACTGCGAGAGAGACTGCGAGCGAGACAGCGAGAGAGACTGCGAGAGAGACAGCGAGAGAGACTGCGAGGGAGACTGCGAGAGGGACTGCGAGAGGGACAGCGAGAGGGACTGCGAGAGAGACTGCGAGAGAGACTGCGAGAGGGACAGCGAGAGAGACAGCGAGAGAGACTGCGAGAGAGACTGCGAGAGAGACAGCGAGAGAGACTGCGAGAGAGACAGCGAGAGAGACAGCGAGAGAGACTGCGAGGGAGACTGCGAGGGAGACTGCGAGAGAGACTGCGAGAGAGACTGCGAGAGAGACAGCGAGGGAGACTGCGAGGGAGACTGCGAGGGAGACTGCGAGAGAGACTGCGAGAGAGACTGCGAGAGAGACTGCGAGAGGGACAGCGAGGGAGACTGCGAGGGAGACTGCGAGAGGGACTGCGAGAGGGACTGCGAGAGAGACAGCGAGAGAGACAGCGACAGGGACTGCGAGAGAGACTGCGAGAGAGACTGCGAGAGAGACTGCGAGAGAGACTGCGAGAGAGACAGCGAGAGAGACAGCGAGAGAGACAGCGAGAGAGACTGCGAGAGAGACAGCGAGAGAGAATGCGAGAGAGACAGCGAGAGAGACAGCGAGAGAGACTGCGAGAGAGACTGCGAGAGAGACTGCGAGAGGGACAGCGAGAGGGACAGCGAGAGGGACAGCGAGAGGGACAGCGAGAGAGACTGCGAGAGAGACTGCGAGAGAGACAGCGAGAGGGACAGCGATAGGGACTGCGAGAGAGACTGCGAGAGAGACAGCGAGAGAGACTGCGAGAGAGACAGCGAGAGAGACAGCGAGAGAGACTGCGAGAGAGACTGCGAGGGAGACTGGGAGGGAGACAGCGAGGGAGACAGCGAGAGAGACAGCGAGAGAGACTGCGAGAGAGACTGGGAGGGAGACAGCGAGGGAGACAGCGAGAGAGACAGCGAGGGAGACAGCGAGAGAGACTGCGAGAGAGACAGCGAGAGAGACTGCGAGAGAGACTGCGAGAGAGACTGCGAGAGAGACTGGGAGGGAGACAGCGAGGGAGACAGCGAGAGAGACAGCGAGGGAGACAGCGAGGGAGACAGCGAGGGAGACAGCGAGAGAGACTGCGAGAGAGACAGCGAGAGAGACTGCGAGAGAGACAGCGAGAGAGACTGCGAGAGGGACAGCGAGAGGGACAGCGAGAGAGACTGCGAGAGAGACTGCGAGAGAGACAGCGAGAGGGACAGCGAGAGAGACTGCGAGAGAGACTGCGAGAGAGACAGCGAGAGGGACAGCGAGAGGGACAGCGAGAGAGACTGCGAGAGAGACTGCGAGAGAGACTGCGAGAGAGACTGCGAGAGAGACTGCGAGAGAGACTGCGAGAGAGACTGCGAGAGAGACTGCGAGAGAGACAGCGAGAGAGACTGCGAGAGAGACTGCGAGAGAGACTGCGAGAGAGACAGCGAGAGAGACAGCGAGAGAGACAGCGAGAGGGACAGCGAGAGGGACAGCGAGAGAGACTGCGAGAGAGACTGCGAGAGAGACTGCGAGAGAGACTGGGAGGGAGACAGCGAGGGAGACTGCGAGAGAGACAGCGAGAGAGACAGCGAGAGAGACTGTGAGGGAGACTGTGAGGGAGACAGCGAGAGAGACTGCGAGAGAGACAGTGAGAGGGACAGTGAGAGGGACTGCGAGAGAGAAAGCCAGAGAGTGCGAGGGAGACAGCGAGAGAGAATGCGATAGAGACTGAGAGAGAGACTGAGAGGGAGACTGAGAGGGAGACTGAGAGGGAGACTGCGAGGGAGACTGCGAGGGAGACTGCGAGGGAGACTGCGAGGGAGACTGCGAGGGAGACTGCGAGGGAGACTGCGAGGGAGACAGCGAGGGAGACTGCGAGGGAGACTGCGAGGGAGACTGCGAGGGAGACTGCGAGGGAGACAGCGAGGGAGACAGCGAGAGAGACTGAGAGAGAGACTGAGAGAGAGACTGAGAGAGAGACTGAGAGAGACAGCGAGGGAGACAACGAGGGAGACAGTGAGAGAGTCTGCGAGGGAGAGAGAGAGGGAGAAAGCGAGAGAGACAGCGAGGGAGAAAGCGAGAGAGACTGCGAGGGAGACTGCGAGGGAGACAGCGATAGAGACAGCGATAGAGACTGCGAGGGAGACAGCGAGAGAGACTGCGAGAGAGACTGCGAGAGAGACTGTGAGAGAGACAGCGAGAGAGACTGTGAGAGAGACAGCGAGAGAGACTGTGAGGGAGACTGTGAGGGAGACAGCGAGGGAGACAGCGAGGGAGACTGCGAGAGAGACTGCGAGAGAGACTGCGAGAGAGACTGCGAGAGAGACTGCGAGAGAGACTGCGAGAGAGACTGCGAGGGAGACTGCGAGGGAGACAGCGAGAGAGACTGTGAGGGAGAAAGCGAGAGAAACTGCGAGAGAGACAGCGAGGGATACAGCGAGAGACACTGCGAGAGAGACTGCGAGGGAGACGGCGAGGGAGACGGCGAGGGAGACAGCGAGGGAGACAGCGAGGGAGAGAGCGAGGGAGAGAGCGAGGGAGAGAGCGAGGGAGAGAGCGAGGGAGAGAGCGAGGGAGAGAGCGAGGGAGACAGCGAGAGAGACTTCGAGAGAGACTGCGAGGGAGACAGCGAGGGAGACAGCGAGGGAGACAGCGAGGGAGACAGCGAGGGAGACAGCGAGAGAGACAGCGAGAGAGACTGCGAGAGCGACTGCTAGGGAGACAGCGAGAGAGACTGCGAGAGAGACTGCGAGAGAGACTGCGAGAGAGACAGCGAGAGAGACAGCGAGAGAGACAGCGAGAGAGACAGCGAGAGAGACAGCGAGAGAGACTGCGAGAGAGACTGCGAGAGAGACTGCGAGAGGGACTGCGAGAGGGACAGCGAGAGGGACAGCGAGAGAGACTGCGAGAGAGACTGCGAGAGAGACTGCGAGAGAGACAGCGAGAGAGACTGTGAGGGAGACTGTGAGGGAGACTGTGAGGGAGACAGCGAGGGAGACAGCGAGGGAGACTGCGAGAGAGACTGCGAGAGAGACTGCGAGAGAGACTGCGAGAGAGACTGCGAGGGAGACTGCGAGGGAGACTGCGAGGGAGACTGCGAGGGAGACAGCGAGAGAGACTGTGAGGGAGAAAGCGAGAGAAACTGCGAGAGAGACAGCGAGGGATACAGCGAGAGACACTGCGAGAGAGACTGCGAGGGAGACGGCGAGGGAGACGGCGAGGGAGAGAGCGAGGGAGAGAGCGAGGGAGAGAGCGAGAGAGACTTCGAGAGAGACTGCGAGGGAGACAGCGAGGGAGACAGCGAGGGAGACAGCGAGGGAGACAGCGAGGGAGACAGCGAGGGAGACAGCGAGGGAGACAGCGAGAGAGACTGCGAGAGAGACAGCGAGAGAGACTGCGAGAGCGACTGCGAGGGAGACAGCGAGAGAGACTGCGAGAGAGACTGCGAGAGAGACTGCGAGAGAGACTGCGAGAGGGACAGTGAGAGGGACAGTGAGAGAGACAGCGAGAGAGACTGCGAGAGAGACTGCGAGAGAGACAGCGAGAGAGACTGCGAGAGAGACTGCGAGAGAGACTGCGAGAGTGACTGCGAGAGGGACAGCGAGAGGGACAGCGAGAGAGACTGCGAGAGAGACTGCGAGAGAGACAGCGAGAGAGACTGCGAGAGAGACTGCGAGAGAGACAGCGAGAGAGACTGCGAGAGAGACAGCGAGAGAGACAGCGAGAGAGACTGCGAGAGAGACTGCGAGAGAGACAGCGAGAGAGACAGCGAGAGAGACTGCGAGAGATACTGCGAGGGAGACTGCGAGGGAGACTGCGAGGGAGACAGCGAGGGAGACTGCGAGGGAGACTGCGAGAGAGACTGCGAGAGAGACTGCGAGAGAGACAGCGAGAGAGACTGCGAGAGCGACTGCGAGAGAGACAGCGAGAGAGACTGCGAGAGAGACAGCGAGAGAGACTGCGAGAGAGACTGCGAGAGAGACTGCGAGAGAGACTGCGAGAGAGACTGCGAGAGAGACTGCGAGAGAGACAGCGAGAGAGACTGCGAGAGAGACTGCGAGAGAGACAGCGAGAGAGACAGCGAGAGAGACAGCGAGAGAGACTGCGAGAGAGACTGCGAGAGAGACTGGGAGGGAGACAGCGAGGGAGACAGCGAGAGAGACTGCGAGAGAGACTGCGAGAGAGACTGCGAGGGAGACAGCGAGGGAGACAGCGAGGGAGACAGCGAGAGAGACAGCGAGAGAGACAGCGAGGGAGACAGCGAGAGAGACTGCGAGAGAGACAGCGAGAGAGACTGCGAGAGAGACTGCGAGGGAGACAGCGAGGGAGACAGCGAGGGAGACAGCGAGAGAGACAGCGAGGGAGACAGCGAGAGAGACAGCGAGGGAGACAGCGAGAGAGACTGCGAGAGAGACAGCGAGAGGGACAGCGAGAGGGACAGCGAGAGGGACAGCGAGAGGGACAGCGAGAGAGACTGCGAGAGAGACTGCGAGAGAGACAGCGAGAGGGACAGCGAGAGGGACAGCGAGAGAGACTGCGAGAGAGACTGCGAGAGAGACTGCGAGAGAGACTGCGAGAGAGACTGCGAGAGAGACTGCGAGAGAGACTGCGAGAGAGACTGCGAGAGAGACTGCGAGAGAGACTGCGAGAGAGACTGCGAGAGAGACAGCGAGAGAGACAGCGAGAGAGACAGCGAGAGGGACAGCGAGAGAGACTGCGAGAGAGACTGCGAGAGAGACTGCGAGAGAGACTGCGAGAGAGACTGGGAGGGAGACAGCGAGAGAGACTGCGAGAGAGACTGCGAGAGAGACTGCGAGAGAGACAGCGAGAGAGACAGCGAGAGAGACTGTGAGGGAGACTGTGAGGGAGACAGCGAGAGAGACTGCGAGAGAGACAGTGAGAGGGACAGTGAGAGGGACTGCGAGAGAGAAAGCCAGAGAGTGCGAGGGAGACAGCGAGAGAGAATGCGATAGAGACTGAGAGGGAGACTGAGAGGGAGACTGAGAGGGAGACTGAGAGGGAGACTGCGAGGGAGACTGCGAGGGAGACTGCGAGGGAGACTGCGAGGGAGACTGCGAGGGAGACTGCGAGGGAGACTGCGAGGGAGACTGCGAGGGAGACAGCGAGGGAGACTGCGAGGGAGACTGCGAGGGAGACTGCCAGGGAGACTGCCAGGGAGACTGCGAGGGAGACTGCGAGGGAGACTGCGAGGGAGACTGCGAGGGAGACAGCGAGGGAGACAGCGAGAGAGACAGCGAGAGAGACTGAGAGAGAGACTGAGAGAGAGACTGAGAGAGAGACTGAGAGAGAGACTGAGAGAGAGACTGAGAGAGAGACTGAGAGAGACAGCGAGGGAGACAACGAGGGAGACAACGAGGGAGACAGTGAGAGAGTCTGCGAGGGAGAGAGAGAGGGAGAAAGCGAGAGAGACAGCGAGGGAGAAAGCGAGAGAGACTGCGAGGGAGACTGCGAGAGCGACTGCGAGAGAGACAGCGAGAGAGACTGCGAGAGAGACTGCGAGAGAGACTGCGAGGGAGACAGCGAGAGAGACTGCGAGAGAGACTGCGAGAGAGACAGCGAGAGAGACAGCGAGAGAGACTGCGAGAGCGACTGCGAGAGAGACAGCGAGAGAGACTGCGAGAGAGACAGCGAGAGAGACTGCGAGAGAGACTGCGAGAGAGACTGCGAGAGAGACTGCGAGAGAGACTGCGAGAGAGACTGCGAGAGAGACAGCGAGAGAGACTGCGAGAGAGACTGCGAGAGAGACTGCGAGAGAGACAGCGAGAGAGACAGCGAGAGAGACAGCGAGAGAGACAGCGAGAGAGACTGCGAGAGAGACTGCGAGAGAGACTGCGAGAGAGACTGGGAGGGAGACAGCGAGGGAGACAGCGAGAGAGACAGCGAGAGAGACAGCGAGAGAGACTGCGAGAGAGACTGCGAGGGAGACAGCGAGGGAGACAGCGAGGGAGACAGCGAGAGAGACAGCGAGAGAGACAGCGAGGGAGACAGCGAGAGAGACTGCGAGAGAGACAGCGAGAGAGACTGCGAGAGAGACAGCGAGAGAGACAGCGAGGGAGACAGCGAGGGAGACAGCGAGAGAGACAGCGAGGGAGACAGCGAGAGAGACAGCGAGGGAGACAGCGAGAGAGACTGCGAGAGAGACAGCGAGAGAGACAGCGAGAGAGACAGCGAGAGGGACAGCGAGGGAGACAGCGAGAGAGACTGCGAGAGAGACAGCGAGAGAGACAGCGAGAGAGACAGCGAGAGGGACAGCGAGAGAGACTGCGAGAGAGACTGCGAGAGAGACTGCGAGAGAGACTGCGAGAGAGACAGCGAGAGGGACAGCGAGAGGGACAGCGAGAGAGACTGCGAGAGAGACTGCGAGAGAGACTGCGAGAGAGACTGCGAGAGAGACTGCGAGAGAGACTGCGAGAGAGACTGCGAGAGAGACTGCGAGAGAGACTGCGAGAGAGACTGCGAGAGAGACTGCGAGAGAGACAGCGAGAGAGACTGCGAGAGAGACTGCGAGAGAGACAGCGAGAGAGACAGCGAGAGAGACAGCGAGAGGGACAGCGAGAGAGACTGCGAGAGAGACTGCGAGAGAGACTGCGAGAGAGACTGGGAGGGAGACAGCGAGGGAGACAGCGAGAGAGACTGCGAGAGAGACTGCGAGAGAGACAGCGAGAGAGACAGCGAGAGAGACTGTGAGGGAGACTGTGAGGGAGACAGCGAGAGAGACTGCGAGAGAGACAGTGAGAGGGACAGTGAGAGGGACTGCGAGAGAGAAAGCCAGAGAGTGCGAGGGAGACAGCGAGAGAGAATGCGATAGAGACTGAGAGGGAGACTGAGAGGGAGACTGAGAGGGAGACTGAGAGGGAGACTGAGAGGGAGACTGCGAGGGAGACTGCGAGGGAGACTGCGAGGGAGACTGCGAGGGAGACTGCGAGGGAGACAGCGAGGGAGACTGCGAGGGAGACTGCCAGGGAGACTGCGAGGGAGACTGCGAGGGAGACTGCGAGGGAGACTGCGAGGGAGACTGCGAGGGAGACAGCGAGGGAGACAGCGAGAGAGACAGCGAGAGAGACTGAGAGACTGAGAGAGAGACTGAGAGAGAGACTGAGAGAGAGACTGAGAGAGAGACTGAGAGAGAGACTGAGAGAGAGACTGAGAGAGACAGCGAGGGAGACAACGAGGGAGACAACGAGGGAGACAGTGAGAGAGTCTGCGAGGGAGAGAGAGAGGGAGAAAGCGAGAGAGACAGCGAGGGAGAAAGCGAGAGAGACTGCGAGGGAGACTGCGAGGGAGACTGCGATAGAGACTGCGAGGGAGACAGCGATAGAGACTGCGAGGGAGACAGCGAGAGAGACTGCGAGAGAGACTGTGAGAGAGACAGCGAGAGAGACTGTGAGAGAGACAGCGAGAGAGACAGCGAGAGAGACTGCGAGAGAGACTGCGAGAGAGACTGCGAGAGAGACTGCGAGGGAGACAGCGAGAGAGACTGCGAGAGAGACTGTGAGAGAGACAGCGAGAGAGACTGTGAGAGAGACAGCGAGAGAGACAGCGAGAGAGACTGCGAGAGAGACTGCGAGAGAGACTGTGAGAGAGACAGCGAGAGAGACTGTGAGAGAGACAGCGAGAGAGACTGTGAGGGAGACTGTGAGGGAGACAGCGAGGGAGACAGCGAGGGAGACAGCGAGGGAGACTGCGAGAGAGACTGCGAGAGAGACTGCGAGAGAGACTGCGAGAGAGACTGCGAGAGAGACTGCGAGAGAGACTGCGAGAGAGACTGCGAGGGAGACAGCGAGAGAGACTGTGAGGGAGAAAGCGAGAGAAACTGCGAGAGAGACAGCGAGGGATACAGCGAGAGACACTGCGAGAGAGACTGCGAGGGAGACGGCGAGGGACAGCGAGGGAGAGAGCGAGGGAGAGAGCGAGGGAGAGAGCGAGGGAGAGAGCGAGGGAGAGAGCGAGGGAGAGAGCGAGGGAGAGAGCGAGGGAGAGAGCGAGGGAGACAGCGAGAGAGACTTCGAGAGAGACTGCGAGGGAGACAGCGAGGGAGACAGCGAGGTAGACAGCGAGGGAGACAGCGAGGGAGACAGCGAGGGAGACAGCGAGGGAGACAGCGAGGGAGACAGCGAGAGAGACTGCGAGAGAGACTGCGAGACAGACTGCGAGAGAGACTGCGAGAGAGACTGCGAGAGAGACTGCAAAGGAGACTGCAAAGGAGACTGCGAGAGAGACTGCAAAGGAGACTGCGAGAGAGATGGAGAGAGAGACGGCGAGAGAGATGGAGAGAGAGACGGCGAGAGAGATGGAGAGAGAGATGGAGAGAGAGACGGCGAGAGAGACAGCGAGAGAGACTGCGAGAGAGACTGCGAGAGAGACTGCGAGAGAGACTGCGAGAGAGACTGCGAGAGAGAC
Source organism: Heterodontus francisci (assembly GCF_036365525.1). Lineage (NCBI taxonomy): Eukaryota > Metazoa > Chordata > Chondrichthyes > Heterodontiformes > Heterodontidae > Heterodontus > Heterodontus francisci. The sequence goes on along the minus strand of NC_090375.1, from coordinate 208,961,998 downwards.
TGCGAGAGAGACTGCGAGGGAGACAGCGAGAGTACATTGAGAGAGACGGCGAGAGAGACGGCGAGAGAGACGGCCAGGGAGACGGCCAGGGAGACGGCCAGGGAGACGGCCAGGGAGACGGCCAGGGAGACGGCCAGGGAGACGGCCAGGGAGACGGCCAGGGAGACGGCCAGGGAGACGGCCAGGGAGACGGCCAGGGAGACGGCCAGGGAGACGGCCAGGGAGACGGCCAGGGAGACGGCCAGGGAGACGGCCAGGGAGACGGCCAGGGAGACGGCCAGGGAGACGGCCAGGGAGACGGCCAGGGAGACGGCCAGGGAGACGGCCAGGGAGACGGCCAGGGAGACGGCGACAGAGACAGCGACAGAGACAGCGACAGAGACAGCGACAGAGACAGCGACAGAGACAGCGACAGAGACAGCGACAGAGACAGCGACAGAGACAGCGACAGAGACAGCGACAGAGACAGCCGGGGATACAGAGAGAGTGACTGCAAGGGAGACGGCGAGGGAGACAGTGAGAGACACTGCGAGAGAGAATGTGAGGGTGACAGCGCTGGAGACAGCGAGAGAGACTGCGAGAAGGACTGCGAGAAGGACTGCGAGAAGGACTGCGAGAGAGACAGCGAGGGAGAAAGCGAGAGCGACTTCGAGGGAGACAGCGAGAGAGACAGCGAGAGAGACAGCGAGAGAGACAGCGAGGGAGAAAGCGAGGGAGACAGCGAGAGAGACTGCGAGGGAGACTGCGAGGGAGACTGCGAGGGAGACTGCGAGGGAGACTGCGAGGGAGACTGCGAGGGAGACTGCGAGGGAGACTGCGAGGGAGACTGCGAGGGAGACTGCGAGGGAGACTGCGAGGGAGACTGCGAGGGAGACAGCGTGGGAGACAGCGTGGGAGACAGCGTGGGAGACAGCGTGGGAGACAGCGAGAGAGACAGCGAGAGAGACAGCGAGAGAGAATGCAAAGGAGACTGCGAGAGAGACTGCGAGAGGGACAGCGAGAGAGACTGCGAGAGGGACAGCGAGAGAGACTGCGAGAGAGACTGCGAGAGAGACTGCGAGAGAGACTGCGAGAGAGACTGCGAGAGAGACTGCGAGAGAGACTGCGAGAGAGACTGCGAGAGAGACTGCGAGAGAGACTGCGAGAGAGACTGCAAAGGAGACTGCGAGAGAGACTGCAAAGGAGACTGCGAGAGAGATGGAGAGAGAGACGGCGAGAGAGATGGAGAGAGAGACGGCGAGAGAGACGGCGAGAGAGACGGCGAGAGAGACGGCGAGAGAGACGGCGAGAGAGACGGCGAGAGAGACGGCGAGAGAGACGGCGAGGGAGAGAGCGAGAGAGACTGCGAGGGAGACTGCAAAGGAGACTGCGAGAGAGATGGAGAGAGAGACGGCGAGAGAGACGGCGAGAGAGACGGCGAGAGAGACGGCGAGAGAGACGGCGAGAGAGACGGCGAGAGAGACGGCGAGAGAGACGGCGAGAGAGACGGCGAGAGAGACGGCGAGAGAGACGGCGAGGGAGAGAGCGAGAGAGACTGCGAGGGAGACTGCGAGGGAGACTGCGAGAGAGATGGAGAGAGAGACGGCGAGAGAGACAGCGAGAGAGACAGCGAGAGAGACAGCGAGAGAGACTGTGAGAGATACAGCGAGGGATAGAGCGAGGGAGACAGCGAGGGAGACAGCGAGAGTACATTGAGAGAGACGGCGAGAGAGACGGCGAGGGAGACGGCCAGGGAGACGGCCAGGGAGACGGCCAGGGAGACGGCCAGGGAGACGGCCAGGGAGACGGCCAGGGAGACGGCCAGGGAGACGGCCAGGGAGACGGCCAGGGAGACGGCCAGGGAGACGGCCAGGGAGACGGCCAGGGAGACGGCCAGGGAGACGGCCAGGGAGAAGGCCAGGGAGAAGGCCAGGGAGACGGCCAGGGAGACGGCCAGGGAGACGGCCAGGGAGACGGCCAGGGAGACGGCCAGGGAGACGGCCAGGGAGACGGCCAGGGAGACGGCCAGGGAGACGGCCAGGGAGACGGCCAGGGAGACGGCCAGGGAGACGGCCAGGGAGACGGCCAGGGAGACGGCCAGGGAGACGGCCAGGGAGACGGCCAGGGAGACGGCCAGGGAGACGGCGAGGGAGACGGCGACGGAGACGGCGACGGAGACGGCGACGGAGACGGCGACGGAGACGGCGACGGAGACGGCGACGGAGACAGCGAGGGAGACAGCGAGGGAGACAGCGAGGGAGACAGCGAGGGAGACTGCGAGGGAGACTGCGAGGGAGACTGCGAGGGAGACTGCGAGGGAGACTGCGAGAGAGATGGAGAGAGAGATGGAGAGAGAGATGGAGAGAGAGACGGCGAGAGAGAGAGTGAGAGAGACTGAGAGGGAGACAGCGAGAGAGACAGCGAGAGAGACAGCGAGAGAGACAGCGAGAGAGACAGCGAGAGAGACAGCGAGAGAGACAGCGAGAGAGACTGCGAGAGAGACTGCGAGAGAGACTGCGAGAGAGACTGCGAGAGAGACTGCGAGAGAGACTGCGAGAGAGACTGCGAGAGAGACTGCGAGGGATAGAGCGAGGGATAGAGCGAGGGAGACAGCGAGGGAGACAGCGAGGGAGACAGCGAGGGAGACAGCGAGGGAGACAGCGAGGGAGACAGCGAGAGTACAGCGAGAGAGACGGCGAGAGAGACGGCGAGGGAGACGGCGAGGGAGACGGCGAGGGAGACGGCGAGGGAGACGGCGAGGGAGACGGCGAGGGAGACGGCGAGGGAGACGGCGAGGGAGACGGCGAGGGAGACGGCGAGGGAGACGGCGAGGGAGACGGCGAGGGAGACGGCGAGGGAGACGGCGAGGGAGACGGCGAGGGAGACGGCGAGGGAGACAGCGAGGGAGACAGCGAGGGAGACAGCGAGGGAGACAGCGAGGGAGACAGCGAGGGAGACAGCGAGGGAGACAGCGAGGGAGACAGCGAGGGAGACAGCAGCTGTTAGTATTGGATGGAGCAGGGAACTGGCAGTATTGGATGGAGCAGGGAGCTGCTAGTATTGTTGGGAGCAGGGAGCTGGCAGTATTGGATGGAGCAGGGAGCTGCTAGTATTGTTGGGAGCAGGGAACTGGCAGTATTGGATGGAGCAGGGAGCTGCTAGTATTGTTGGGAGCAGGGAACTGGCAGTATTGGATGGAGCAGGGAGCTGCTAGTATTGTTGGGAGCAGGGAGCTGGTAGTATTGGATGGAGCAGGGAACTGGCAGAATTGGAGGGAGCAGGGAGCTGGCAGTATTGGATGGAGCAGGGAGCTGCTCATATTATAGGGAGCAGGGAGCTGCAAGTATTGGTGGAGAAGGGAGCTGGCAGTGTTGGTTGGAACAGGGAGTTGGCAGTATTGGATGGAGCAGGGAGCTGCTCGTGTTGGAGGGAGCAGGGAGCTGCTAGTATTGGATGGAGCAGGGAACTGGCCGCATTGAAGGGAGCAGGGAGCTGCTAGTATTGCTGGGAGCAGGAAGCTGGCAGTTTTGGATGGAGCAGGGAGCCGCTCGCATTGGAGGGAGCAGGGACCTGCTAGTATTTGTGGGAGAAGGGAGCTGGCTGTGTTGGATGGAGCAGGGAGCTGCTCGTATTGGAGGGATCAGGGAGCTGCTAATATTGGATGGAGCAGTAAACTGGCCGCATTGAAGGGAGCAGGGAGCTGCTAGTATTGTTCTGAGCAGGGAGCTGGCAGTATTGGATGGAGCAGGGAGCTGGCAGTATTGAACGGGGCAAGGAGCTGCTAGTATTGTTGGGAGCAGGGAGCTGGCTGTATTGGATGGAGCAGGGAGCTGCTAGTATTGTTCTGAGCAGGGAGCTGGCAGTATTGGATGGAGCAGGGAGCTGGCAATATTGAAGGGAGCAGGGAGCTGCTAGTATTGTTGGGAGCAGTGAGCTGGCTGTATTGGATGGAACAGGGAGCTGCTCGTATTGGAGGGAGCAGGGAGCTGGCAGTATTGGATGGAGCAGGGAGTTGCTCGTATTGGAGGGAGCAGGGAGCTGCTGGTATTGGATGGAGCAGGGAGCTGCTCATATTGTTGGGAGCATGGAGCTGGCAGTATTGGATGGAGCAGGGAGCTGCTAGTATTGTTCGGAGCAGGGAGCTGGCAGTTTTGGATGGAGCAGGGAGCTGCTCGTATTGGAGTGAGCAGGAAGCTGGTAGTATTGGATGGAGCAGGGAACTGGTAGTATTGGATGGAGCGGGGAACTGGCAGTATTGGAGGGAGCGGGGAGCTGCTAGTATTGGAGGGAGCAGGGAGCTGCTAGTATTGTTGCGAGCAGGGAGCTGGCAGTATTGGATGGAGCAGGGAGCTGCTCGTATTGGAGGGAGCAGGGAGCTGGCAGTATTGGATGGAGCAGGGAACTGGCAGTATTGGATGGAGCAGGGAGCTGCTACTATTGGTGGGAGAAGGGAGCTGGCTGTGTTGGATGGAACAGGGAGTTGGCAGCATTGGATGGAGCAGGGTGCTGCTCGTGTTGGAGGGAGCAGGGAGTTGCTAGTATTGGATGGAGCAGGGAGCTGCTCGTGTTGGAGGGAGCAGGGAGCTGCTAGTATTGGATGGAGCAGGGAACTGGCAGTATTGAAAAGAGCAGGGAGCTGCTAGTATTGTTGGGAGCAGGGAGCTGGCAGTATTGGATGGAGCAGGGAGCTGGCAGTATTGAAGGGAGCAGGGAGCTGGCGTTATTGGATGGAGCAGGGAGCTCCTAGTATTGTTGGGAGCAGGGAGCTGGCATTATTGGATGGAGCAGGGAGCTCCTAGTATTGTTGGGAGCAGGGAGCTGGCAGTACTGGGAGGTGCAGGGAACTGGTAGTATTGGGGGGGTGCAGGGAGCTGGTAGGATTGGAGGTGCAAGGAACTGGTAGTATTTGTGGGAACAGGGAGCTGGTAGTATTGGAGCTGCAGGAAACTGGTATAATTTGGGGGAGCAGGGAGCTGGTAGTAATTGAGGCAGCAGGGAACTGGTAGTATTGGAGGGGGCAGGGAGATGGCAGTCTTAGGGGGTGCAGGGAGCTGTTAGTATTTGGGGGAGCAGGGAGCTGCTAGTATTGGATGGAGCAGGGAGCTGCTAGTATTGGATGGAGCAGGGAGCTGCTAGTGTTGGAGGGAGCTGGGAGCTGCTAGTATTGGATGGAGCAGGGAACTGGCTGCATTGAAGGGAGCAGGGAGCTGCTAGTATTGTTGGGAGCAGGGAGCTGGCAGTATTGGATGGAGCAGGGAGCTGGCAGTATTGAAGGGAGCAGGGAGCTGGCAGTATTGAAGGGAGCAGGGAGCTGGCAGTATTGGAGGGAGCAGGGAGCTGGCAGTATTGGAGGGAGCAGGGAGCTGCTCCTATTGGAGGGTGCAGGGACCTGCTCGAATTGGTGGGAGAAGGGAGCTGGCTGTGTTGAAGGAGCTGGGTGCTACTCGTATTGGAGGGAACAGAGAGCTGCGAGTATTGGATGGAGCAGTAAACTGGCCGCATTGAAGGGAGCAGGGAGCTGCTAGTATTGGATGGAGCAGGGAGCTGCTCGTATTGGAGGGAGCAGGGAGCTGGTAGTATTGGATGGAGCAGGGAACTGGCAGTATTGGATGGAGCGGGGAACTGGCAGTATTGGAGGGAGCAGGGAGCTGCTCATATTGGAGGTATCATGGAGCTGGTAGTATAAGATGGAGCAGGGAACTGGCAGTATTGGAGGGAGCAGGGAGCTGCTAGTATTGTTGGGAGCAGGGAGCTGGCAGTATTGGAGGGAGCAGGGAGCTGCTCGTATTATCGGGAGCAGGGAGTTGGCAGTATTGGATGGAGCAGGGAGCTGCTAGTATTGCTGGGAGCAGGGAGCTGGCAGTATTAGATGGAGCAGGGAGCTGGCAGTATTGGATGGAGCAGGGAGCTGCTCGTATTGGAGGGAGCAGGGACCTGCTCGTATTGGTGGGAGAAGGGAGCTGGCTGTGTTGGATGGAGGAGGGAGCTGCTCGTATTGGAGGGAGCAGGGAGCTGCTAGTATTGGATGGAGCAGTAAACTGGCCACATTGAAGGGAGCAGGGAGCTGCTAGTATTGCTGGGAGCAGGGAGCTGGCTGTATTGGATGGAACAGGGAGCTGCTCGTATTGGAGGGAGCAGGGAGCTGACAGTATTGGATGGAGCAGGGAGTTGCTCGTATTGGAGGGAGCAGGGAGCTGCTAGTATTGGATGGAGCAGGGAGCTGCTAGTATTGCTGGGAGCAGGGAGCTGGCAGTATTAGATGGAGCAGGGAGCTGCTCGTATTGGAGGGAGCAGGGAGCTGGCAGTATTGGATGGAGCAGGGAGCTGCTAGTATTGGAGGGAGCAGGGACCTGCAGGTATTGGTGGGAGAAGAGAGCTAGCTGTGTTGGATGGAGCAGGGAGCTGCTCGTATTGGAGGGAGCAGGGAGCTGCTCGTATTGGAGGGAGCAGGGACCTGCTAGTATTGGTGGGAGAAGGGAGCTGGCTGTGTTGGATGGAGCAGGAAACTGGCAGTATTGGAGGGAGCAGGGAGCTGCTAGTATTGTTGGGAGCATGGAGCTGGCAGTATTGGATGGAGCAGGGAGCTGCTATTATTTTTGGGAGCAGGGAGCTGGCAGTTTTGGATGGAGCAGGGAGCTGGCAGTATTGGATGGAGCAGGGAGCTGGCAGTATTGGATGGAGCAGGGAGCTGCTCGTCTTGGAGGGAGCAGGGAGCTGCTACTATTGGTGGGAGAAGGGAGCTGGTAGTATTGGATGGAGCAGGGAGCTGGCAGTATTGGATGGAGCAGGGAGCTGCTCGTCTTGGAGGGAGCAGGGAGCTGCTACTATTGGTGGGAGAAGGGAGCTGGTAGTATTGGAGGTGCAGGGCACTGGTAGTATTGGAGGTGCAGGGAACTGGTTATATTTGGGGGAGCAGGGAACTGGTAGTATTGGAGGTGCAGGGAACTGGTAGTATTTGGGGGAGCAGGGAACTGGTAGTATTGGAGGTGCAGGGAACTGGTAGTATTGGAGGTGCAGGGAACTGGAAGTATTTGGGGGTGCAGGGAGCTGGTAGTATTGGAGGTGCTGGGCACTGGTGGTATTGGAGGTGCAGGGAACTGGAAGTATTTGGGGGAGCAGGGAACTGGTAGTATTGGAGGTGCAGGGAACTGGTAGTATTGGGGAGGACAGAGATCTGGCAGTTTTGGAGGAAGCAGGGAGCTGGGAGTATTGGAGGTGCAGGGAACTGGTAGCATTGGAGGTGCAGGGAACTGGCAGTATTTGGGGGAGCAGAGAGCTGGTAGCATTGGGGTGTGCAGGGAGCTGGTAGCATTGGAGGTGCAGGGAACTGGTCGTATTGTGAGGAGCAGGGATCTGGTAGTATTGGATGGAGCAGGGAACTGGCAGTATTGGAGGGAGCAGGGAGCTGCTAGTATTGTTGGGAGCAGGGTGCTGGCAGCATTGGATGGAGCAGGGAGCTGCTAGTATTGGAGGGAGCAGGGAGCTGGTAGCATTGGAGGGAGCAGGGAGCTGCTAGTATTGTTGGGAGCAGGGAGCTGGCAGTATTGGATGGAGCAGGGAGCTGCTAGTATTGTTGGGAGCAGGGAGCTGGCAGTTTTGGATGGTGCAGGGAGCTGCTAGTATTGTTGGGAGCAGGCAGCTGGCAGTATTGGATGGAGCAGGGAACTGGCAGTATTGGAGGGAGCAGGGAGCTGGTAGTATTGGATGGAGCAGGGAACTGGCAGTATTGGAGGGAGCAGGGAGCTGCTAGTATTGTTGGGAGCAGGGAGCTGGCAGCATTGGATGGAGCAGGGAACTGGCAGTATTGGAGGGAGCAGGGAGCTGGTAGTATTGGATGGAGCAGGGAACTGGCAGTATTGGAGGGAGCAGGGAGCTGGTAGTTTTGGATGGAGCAGGGAACTGGCAGTATTGGAGGGAGCAGGGAGCTGCTAGTATTGTTGGGAGCAGGGTGCTGGCAGTATTGGATGGAGCAGGGAGCTGCTAGTATTGTTGTGAGCAGGGAGCTGACAGTATTGGATGGAGCAGGGAGCTGCTGGTATTGGAGGGAGCAGGGAGCTGCTAGTATTGGATGGTGCAGGGAGCTGCTAGTATTGTTGGAAGCAGGGAGCTGGCAGTATTGTTGGGAGCAGGGAGCTGGCAGTATTGTTGGGAGCAGGGAGCTGGCAGTATTGGAGGGAGCAGGGAGCTGCTAGTATTGTTGGGTGCAGGGAGCTGGCAGTATTGGATGGAGCAGGGAGCTGCTCGTATTGTTGGTAGCAGGGAGCTGGCAGTATTGGATGGAGCAGGGAGCTCCTAGTATTGTTGGGAGCAGGGTGCTGGCAGTATTGGATGGAGCAGGGAGCTCCTAGTATTGTTGGGAGCAGGGTGCTGGCAGTACTGGATGGAGCAGGGTGCTGCGAGTATTGGAGGGAGCAGGGAGCTGGCTGTATTGGATGGAGCAGCGAGCTGCTAGTATTGGATGGAGCAGGGAGCTCGTAGTATTGGAGGTAGCAGGGAACTGGCAGTATTGGAGGGTGCAGGGAGCTGCTAGTCTTGTTGGAAGCAGGGAGCTGGCAGTATTGGATGGAGCAGGGAGCTGGTAGTATTGTTGGGAGCAGGGAGCTGGTAGTATTGGAGGGAGCAGGGAGCTGCTAGTATTGTTGGGAGCAGGGAGCTGGCAGCATTGGATGGAGCAGGGAGCTGCTAGTATTGGAGGGAGCAGGGAGCTGGTAGCATTGGAGGGAGCAGGGAGCTGCTAGTATTGTTGGGAGCAGGGAGCTGGCAGTATTGGATGGAGCAGGGAGCTGCTAGTATTGTTGGGAGCAGGGAGCTGGCAGTATTGGATGGTGCAGGGAGCTGCTAGTATTGTTGGGAGCAGGCAGCTGGCAGTATTGGATGGAGCAGGGAGTAGCGAGTACTGTTGGGAGCAGGGAGCTGACAGTATTGGATGGAGCAGGGAGCTGCAAGTATTGTTGGGAGCAGGGAGCTGGCAGTATTGGATGGAGCAGGGAGCTCCGAGTATTGTTGGGAGCAGGGAGCTGGCAGTATTGGATGGAGCAGGGAGCTGCTAGTATTGGAGGGAGCAGGGAGCTGGTAGTATTGGATGGAGCAGGGAACTGGCAGTATTGGAGGGAGCAGGGAGCAGCTAGTATTGTTGGGAGCAGGGAGCTGGCAGCATTGGATGGAGCAGGGAACTGGCAGTATTGGAGGGAGCAGAGAGCTGGTAGTATTGGATGGAGCAGGGAACTGGCAGTATTGGAGGGAGCAGGGAGCTGGTAGTTTTGGATGGAGCAGGGAACTGGCAGTATTGGAGGGAGCAGGGAGCTGCTAGTATTGTTGGGAGCAGGGAGCTGGCAGTATTGGATGGAGCAGGGAGCTCCTAGTATTGTTGGGAGCAGGGTGCTGGCAGTATTGGATGGAGCAGGGAGCTCCTAGTATTGTTGGGAGCAGGGTGCTGGCAGTACTGGATGGAGCAGGGTGCTGCGAGTATTGGAGGGAGCAGGGAGCTGGCTGTATTGGATGGAGCAGCGAGCTGCTAGTATTGGATGGAGCAGGGAGCTCGTAGTATTGGAGGTTGCAGGGAACTGGCAGTATTGGAGGGAGCAGGGAACTGCTAGTATTGGGGAGGACAGAGATCTGGCAGTTTTGGAGGGAGCAGGGAGCTGGTAGTATTGGAGGTGCAGGGAACTGGTAGTAATGGAGTGAGCAGGGAACTGGCAGTATTGGAGCTGCAGGGAACTGGTAGTATTGGAGGGAGCAGGGAACTGGTAGTATTGGGGAGGACAGAGATCTGGCAGTTTTGGAGGGAGCAGGGAGCTGGGAGTATTGGAGGTGCAGGGAACTGGTAGCATTGGAGGTGCAGGGAACTGGCAGTATTTGGGGGAGCAGAGAGCTGGTAGCATTGGGGTGTGCAGGGAGCTGGTAGCATTGGAGGTGCAGGGAACTGGTCGTATTGTGAGGAGCAGGGATCTGGCAGTATTGGATGGAGCAGGGAACTGGCAGTATTGGAGGGAGCAGGGAGCTGCTAGTATTGTTGGGAGCAGGGTGCTGGCAGCATTGGATGGAGCAGGGAGCTGCTAGTATTGGAGGGAGCAGGGAGCTGGTAGCATTGGAGGGAGCAGGGAGCTGCTAGTATTGTTGGGAGCAGGGAGCTGGCAGTATTGGATGGAGCAGGGAGCTGCTAGTATTGTTGGGAGCAGGGAGCTGGCAGTTTTGGATGGTGCAGGGAGCTGCTAGTATTGTTGGGAGCAGGCAGCTGGCAGTATTGGATGGAGCAGGGAGTAGCGAGTACTGTTGGGAGCAGGGAGCTGACAGTATTGGATATAGCAGGGAGCTGGAAGTATTGTTGGGAGCAGGGAGCTGGCAATATTGGATGGAGCAGGGAGCTCCGAGTATTGTTGGGAGCAGGGAGCTGGCAGTATTGGATGGAGCAGGGAACTGGCAGTATTGGAGGGAGCAGGGAGCTGGTAGTATTGGATGGAGCAGGGAACTGGCAGTATTGGAGGGAGCAGGGAGCTGCTAGTATTGTTGGGAGCAGGGAGCTGGCAGCATTGGATGGAGCAGGGAACTGGCAGTATTGGAGGGAGCAGGGAGCTGGTAGTATTGGATGGAGCAGGGAACTGGCAGTATTGGAGGGAGCAGGGAGCTGGTAGTTTTGGATGGAGCAGGGAACTGGCAGTATTGGAGGGAGCAGGGAGCTGCTAGTATTGTTGGGAGCAGGGTGCTGGCAGTATTGGATGGAGCAGGGAGCTGCTAGTATTGTTGTGAGCAGGGAGCTGACAGTATTGGATGGAGCAGGGAGCTGCTGGTATTGGAGGGAGCAGGGAGCTGCTAGTATTGGATGGTGCAGGGAGCTGCTAGTATTGTTGGAAGCAGGGAGCTGGCAGTATTGTTGGGAGCAGGGAGCTGGTAGTATTGTTGGGAGCAGGGAGCTGGTAGTATTGGAGGGAGCAGGGAGCTGCTAGTATTGGAGGGAGCAGGGAGCTGGTAGTATTGGATGGAGCAGGGAGCTGCTCGTATTGTTGGTAGCAGGGAGCTGGCAGTATTGGATGGAGCAGGGAGCTCCTAGTATTGTTGGGAGCAGGGTGCTGGCAGTATTGGATGGAGCAGGGAGCTCCTAGTATTGTTGGGAGCAGGGTGCTGGCAGTACTGGATGGAGCAGGGTGCTGCGAGTATTGGATGGAGCAGGGAGCTCGTAGTATTGGAGGTAGCAGGGAACTGGCAGTATTGGAGGGTGCAGGGAGCTGCTAGTATTGTTGGAAGCAGGGAGCTGGCAGTATTGTTGGGAGCAGGGAGCTGGTAGTATTGTTGGGAGCAGGGAGCTGGTAGTATTGTTGGGAGCAGGGAGCTGGTAGTATTGGAGGGAGCAGGGAGCTGCTAGTATTGTTGGGAGCAGGGAGCTGCTAGTATTGTTGGGAGCAGGGAGCTGGCAGCATTGGATGGAGCAGGGAGCTGCTAGTATTGGAGGGAGCAGGGAGCTGGTAGCATTGGAGGGAGCAGGGAGCTGCTAGTATTGTTGGGAGCAGGGAGCTGGCAGTATTGGATGGAGCAGGGAGCTGCTAGTATTGTTGGGAGCAGGGAGCTGGCAGTATTGGATGGTGCAGGGAGCTGCTAGTATTGTTGGGAGCAGGCAGCTGGCAGTATTGGATGGAGCAGGGAGTAGCGAGTACTGTTGGGAGCAGGGAGCTGACAGTATTGGATGGAGCAGGGAGCTGCAAGTATTGTTGGGAGCAGGGAGCTGGCAGTATTGGATGGAGCAGGGAGCTCCGAGTATTGTTGGGAGCAGGGAGCTGGCAGTATTGGATGGAGCAGGGAGCTGCTAGTATTGGAGGGAGCAGGGAGCTGGTAGTATTGGATGGAGCAGGGAACTGGCAGTATTGGAGGGAGCAGGGAGCAGCTAGTATTGTTGGGAGCAGGGAGCTGGCAGCATTGGATGGAGCAGGGAACTGGCAGTATTGGAGGGAGCAGAGAGCTGGTAGTATTGGATGGAGCAGGGAACTGGCAGTATTGGAGGGAGCAGGGAGCTGGTAGTTTTGGATGGAGCAGGGAACTGGCAGTATTGGAGGGAGCAGGGAGCTGCTAGTATTGTTGGGAGCAGGGAGCTGGCAGTATTGGATGGAGCAGGGAGGTCCTAGTATTGTTGGGAGCAGGGTGCTGGCAGTATTGGATGGAGCAGGGAGCTCCTAGTATTGTTGGGAGCAGGGTGCTGGCAGTACTGGATGGAGCAGGGTGCTGCGAGTATTGGAGGGAGCAGGGAGCTGGCTGTATTGGATGGAGCAGCGAGCTGCTAGTATTGGATGGAGCAGGGAGCTCGTAGTATTGGAGGTTGCAGGGAACTGGCAGTATTGGAGGGAGCAGGGAACTGGTAGTATTGGGGAGGACAGAGATCTGGCAGTTTTGGAGGGAGCAGGGAGCTGGTAGTATTGGAGGTGCAGGGAACTGGTAGTAATGGAGTGAGCAGGGAACTGGCAGTATTGGAGCTGCAGGGAACTGGTAGTATTGGAGGGAGCAGGGAACTGGTAGTATTGGGGAGGACAGAGATCTGGCAGTTTTGGAGGGAGCAGGGAGCTGGGAGTATTGGAGGTGCAGGGAACTGGTAGCATTGGAGGTGCAGGGAACTGGCAGTATTTGGGGGAGCAGAGAGCTGGTAGCATTGGGGTGTGCAGGGAGCTGGTAGCATTGGAGGTGCAGGGAACTGGTCGTATTGTGAGGAGCAGGGATCTGGCAGTATTGGATGGAGCAGGGAACTGGCAGTATTGGAGGGAGCAGGGAGCTGCTAGTATTGTTGGGAGCAGGGTGCTGGCAGCATTGGATGGAGCAGGGAGCTGCTAGTATTGGAGGGAGCAGGGAGCTGGTAGCATTGGAGGGAGCAGGGAGCTGCTAGTATTGTTGGGAGCAGGGAGCTGGCAGTATTGGATGGAGCAGGGAGCTGCTAGTATTGTTGGGAGCAGGGAGCTGGCAGTTTTGGATGGTGCAGGGAGCTGCTAGTATTGTTGGGAGCAGGCAGCTGGCAGTATTGGATGGAGCAGGGAGTAGCGAGTACTGTTGGGAGCAGGGAGCTGACAGTATTGGATATAGCAGGGAGCTGGAAGTATTGTTGGGAGCAGGGAGCTGGCAATATTGGATGGAGCAGGGAGCTCCGAGTATTGTTGGGAGCAGGGAGCTGGCAGTATTGGATGGAGCAGGGAACTGGCAGTATTGGAGGGAGCAGGGAGCTGGTAGTATTGGATGGAGCAGGGAACTGGCAGTATTGGAGGGAGCAGGGAGCTGCTAGTATTGTTGGGAGCAGGGAGCTGGCAGCATTGGATGGAGCAGGGAACTGGCAGTATTGGAGGGAGCAGGGAGCTGGTAGTATTGGATGGAGCAGGGAACTGGCAGTATTGGAGGGAGCAGGGAGCTGGTAGTTTTGGATGGAGCAGGGAACTGGCAGTATTGGAGGGAGCAGGGAGCTGCTAGTATTGTTGGGAGCAGGGTGCTGGCAGTATTGGATGGAGCAGGGAGCTGCTAGTATTGTTGTGAGCAGGGAGCTGACAGTATTGGATGGAGCAGGGAGCTGCTGGCATTGGAGGGAGCAGGGAGCTGCTAGTATTGGATGGTGCAGGGAGCTGCTAGTATTGTTGGAAGCAGGGAGCTGGCAGTATTGTTGGGAGCAGGGAGCTGGTAGTATTGTTGGGAGCAGGGAGCTGGTAGTATTGGAGGGAGCAGGGAGCTGCTAGTATTGGAGGGAGCAGGGAGCTGGTAGTATTGGATGGAGCAGGGAGCTGCTCGTATTGTTGGTAGCAGGGAGCTGGCAGTATTGGATGGAGCAGGGAGCTCCTAGTATTGTTGGGAGCAGGGTGCTGGCAGTATTGGATGGAGCAGGGAGCTCCTAGTATTGTTGGGAGCAGGGTGCTGGCAGTACTGGATGGAGCAGGGTGCTGCGAGTATTGGATGGAGCAGGGAGCTCGTAGTATTGGAGGTAGCAGGGAACTGGCAGTATTGGAGGGTGCAGGGAGCTGCTAGTATTGTTGGAAGCAGGGAGCTGGCAGTATTGTTGGGAGCAGGGAGCTGGTAGTATTGTTGGGAGCAGGGAGCTGGTAGTATTGTTGGGAGCAGGGAGCTGGTAGTATTGGAGGGAGCAGGGAGCTGCTAGTATTGTTGGGAGCAGGGAGCTGCTAGTATTGTTGGGAGCAGGGAGCTGGCAGCATTGGATGGAGCAGGGAGCTGCTAGTATTGGAGGGAGCAGGGAGCTGGTAGCATTGGAGGGAGCAGGGAGCTGCTAGTATTGTTGGGAGCAGGGAGCTGGCAGTATTGGATGGAGCAGGGAGCTGCTAGTATTGTTGGGAGCAGGGAGCTGGCAGTATTGGATGGTGCAGGGAGCTGCTAGTATTGTTGGGAGCAGGCAGCTGGCAGTATTGGATGGAGCAGGGAGTAGCGAGTACTGTTGGGAGCAGGGAGCTGACAGTATTGGATGGAGCAGGGAGCTGCAAGTATTGTTGGGAGCAGGGAGCTGGCAGTATTGGATGGAGCAGGGAGCTCCGAGTATTGTTGGGAGCAGGGAGCTGGCAGTATTGGATGGAGCAGGGAGCTGCTAGTATTGGAGGGAGCAGGGAGCTGGTAGTATTGGATGGAGCAGGGAACTGGCAGTATTGGAGGGAGCAGGGAGCAGCTAGTATTGTTGGGAGCAGGGAGCTGGCAGCATTGGATGGAGCAGGGAACTGGCAGTATTGGAGGGAGCAGGGAACTGGCAGTATTGGAGGGAGCAGAGAGCTGGTAGTATTGGATGGAGCAGGGAACTGGCAGTATTGGAGGGAGCAGGGAGCTGGTAGTTTTGGATGGAGCAGGGAACTGGCAGTATTGGAGGGAGCAGGGAGCTGCTAGTATTGTTGGGAGCAGGGAGCTGGCAGTATTGGATGGAGCAGGGAGGTCCTAGTATTGTTGGGAGCAGGGTGCTGGCAGTATTGGATGGAGCAGGGAGCTCCTAGTATTGTTGGGAGCAGGGTGCTGGCAGTACTGGATGGAGCAGGGTGCTGCGAGTATTGGAGGGAGCAGGGGGCTGGCTGTATTGGATGGAGCAGCGAGCTGCTAGTATTGGATGGAGCAGGGAGCTCGTAGTATTGGAGGTAGCAGGGAACTGGCAGTATTGGAGGGAGCAGGGAGCTGGTAGTATTGGATGGAGCAGGGAACTGGCAGTATTGGAGGGAGCAGGGAGCTGCTAGTATTGTTGGGAGCAGGGAGCTGGCAGTATTGGACGCAGCAGGGAGCTGCTAGTATTGTTGGGAGCAGGGAGCTGGCAGTTTTGGATGGAGCAGGGAGCTGCTAGTATTGGAGGGAGCAGGGAGCTGCTCGTATTGGATGGTGCAGGGAGCTGCTAGTATTGTTGGCAGCAGGGAGCTGGCAGTATTGGATGGAGCAGGGAGCTGGTAGTATTGTTGGGAGCAGGGAGCTGGTAGCATTGGATGGAGCAGGGAGCTGCTAGTATTGTTGGGAGCAGGGAGCTGGCAGTATTGGATGGAGCAGGGAGCAGCTAGTATTGTTGGGAGCAGGGAGCTGGCAGTATTGGATGGTGCAGGGAGCTGCTAGTAATGTTGGGAGCAGGGAGCTGGCAGTATCGGAAGGAGCAGGGAGTTGCTCGTATTGGAGGGAGCAGGGAGCTGGTAGTATTGGATGGAGCAGGGAACTGGCAGTATTGGCCGGAGCAGGGAGCTGCAACTATTGTTGGGAGCAGGGAGCTGGCAGTATTGGATGGAGCAGGGAACTGGCAGTACGGGATGGAACAGGGAACTGGCAGTATTGGAGGGAGCAGGGAGCTGGTAGTATTGGATAGAGCAGGGAACTGGCAGGATTGGAGGGAGCAGGGAGCTGGTAGATTTGGATGGAGCAAGGAACTGGCAGTATTGGTGGGAGCAGGGAGCTGCTAGTATTGTTGGGAGCAGGGAGCTGGCAGTATTGGATGGAGCAGGGAGCTGGCAGTATTGAGGGAGCAGGGAGCTGGCAATATTGGATGGAGCAGGGAGCTGGTAGTATTGGAGGTGCAGGGAACTGGCAGTATTGGACAGAGCCGGGGGCTGGCAGTATTGGAGGGAGGAGGGAACTGGCAATATTGGATGGAGCAGGGAGCTGGTAGTATTGGAGGCAGCAGGGAGCTGTCAGTATTAGAGGGAGGAGGGAACTGGCAATATTGGAGGCAGCAGGGAGCTGGCAGTACTGGAGGGAGCAGGGAACTGGCAATATTGGAGGGAGGAGGGAACTGGCAATATGGGATGGAGCAGGGAGCTGGTAGTATTGGATGGAGCAGGGAGCTGGTAGTCTTGGAGGTACAGGGAACTGGTAGGATTGGAGGGAGCAAAGGGCTGGCAGTACTGGGGGGAGCAGGGAGCTGGTACTATTGGAGGTGCAGGGAACTGGTAGTATTTGGGAGAGCAGGGAGCTGGTAGTATTCGGGGGTGCAGGGAACTGGGAGTGTTGGGGGGTGCAGGGAGCTGGTAGTATTGGAGGTGCAAGGAACTGGTAGTATTGGAAGGTGCAGGGAGCTGGTAGTATTGGAGGCAGCAGGGAGCTGGCAGTACTGGAGGGAGCAGGGAACTGGCAATATTGGAGGGAGGAGGGAACTGGCAAGATGGCATGGAGCAGGGAGCTGGTAGTATTGGAGGCAGCAGGGAGCTGGCAGTATTGGAGGTAGCAGGGAACTGGCAATATTGGATGGAGCAGGGAGCTGGTAGTATTGGAGGTGCAGGGAACTGGTAGTATTGGAGGGAGCAAAGGGCTGGCAGTACTGGGGGGAGCAGGGAGTTGGTAGTATTGGAGGTGCAGGGAACTGGTAGTATTTGGGGGAGCAGGGAGCTGTTAGTATTCAAGGGTGCAGGGAACTGGGAGTATTGGGGGGTGCAGGGAGCTGGTCGTATTGGAGGTGCAAGGAACTGGTAGTATTTGCGGGAACAGGGAACTGTTAGTTTTGGGGGGTGCAGGGAGCTGGTAGTATTGGGGGGAGCAGGGAGCTGGTAGTATTGGATGTGCAGGAAACTGGTATAATTTGGGGGAGCAGGGAGCTGGTAGTATTTGAGGGTGCAGGGAACTGGTAGTATTGGAGGGGGCAGGGAGCTGGCAGTCTTCGGGTGAGCAGGGAGCTGGTAGTTTTGGAGGTGCAGGGAGCTGGTAGTTTTGGAGGTGCAGGGAGCTGGTAGTATTTGGGGGAAAGCAGTGAACTGGTAGTATTGGAGGTGCAGGGAGCTGGTTGTATTGGAGGGAGCAGGGAACTGGCAATATTGGATGGAGCAGGGAGCTGGTAGTATTGGAGGGAGCAGGGAGCTGGTATTATTGGAGGGAGCAGGTAACTGGCATTATTGGATGGAGCAGGGAGCTGGTAGTATTGGAGGGAGCAGGGAGCTGGTATTATTGGAGGGAGCAGGTAACTGGCATTATTGGATGGGGCATGGAGCTCGGAGTATTGGAGAGAGCAGGGAACTGGGAGTATTCGGGGCAGCAGGGAGCTGGTAGTATTTGCGGGAGCAGGGAGCTCGTAGTATTGGAGGTGCAGGAAACTGGTAGTATTTGAGGGAGAAGGGAACTGGTATTATTGTGGGGTGCAGGGAGCTGGTAGTATTGGAGATGCAGGGAACATAGAACATAGAACATAGAACATACAGCACAGAACAGGCCCTTTGGCCCACAATGTTGTGCCGATCCTTTGTCCTCTGTCAAGGACAATTTAATCTATACCCCATCATTCTCCTTTATCCATATACCTATCCAAAAGCCTTTTGAAAGTCCCTAAAGTTTCTGACTCAACAACTTCCCCGGGCAAGGCATTCCATGCCTCGACCACTCTCTGGGTAAAGAACCTTCCCCTGACATCCCCCTTATATCTCCCACCCTTCACCTTAAATTTATGACCCCTTGTAACGCTTTGCTCCACCCGGGGAAAAAGTTTCTGACTGTCTACCCTATCTATTCCCCTGATCATCTTATAAACCTCTATCATGTCACCCCTCATCCTTCTCCTTTCTAATGAGAAGAGGCCTAGAATGTTCAGCCTTTCCTCGTAAGACTTATTCTCCATTCCAGGCAACATCCTGGTAAATCTCCTCTGCACCCTCTCCAAGGCTTCCACATCCTTCCTAAAATGAGGCGACCAGAACTGCACACAGTACTCCAAATGAGGCCTTACCAAGGTCCTGTACAGCTGCATCATCACCTCACGGCTCTTAAATTCAATCCCTCTGCTAATGAACGCTAACACCCCATATGCCTTCTTCACAGCCCTATCCACTTGAGTTGCAACTTTCAATGATCTATGCACATAGACCCCAAGGTCTCTCTGCTCCTCCACATGCCCAAGAACCCTACCGTTAACCCAGTATTTTGCATTCATGTTTGTCCTTCCAAAATGGACGACCTCACACTTTTCAGGGTTAAACTCCATCTGCCACTTTTCAGCCCAGCACTGCAACCTATCCAAGTCCCTTTGCAGACGACAATAGCCCTCCTCGGTATCCACAACTCCACCAACCTTTGTATCATCTGCAAATTTACTGACCCACCCTTCGACTTCCTCATCCAAGTCGTTAATAAAAATCACAAACAGGAGAGGACCCAGAACTGATCCCTGCGGCACGCCACTGGTAACTGGGCTCCAGGCTGAGTATTTACCATCTAAGACCACTCTCTGCCTTCTATCAGTTAGCCAATTCTTAATCCAACTGGCCACATTCCCCACTATCCCATGCCTCCTGACTTTCTCCATAAGTCTACCATGGGGGACCTTATCAAATGCCTTACTAAAATCCATGTACACCACATCCACTGGTTTACCCTCATCCACTTGCTTGGTCACCTGCTCAAAGAATTCAATCAGGCTTGTGAGGCAAGACCTACCCCTCACAAAACCGTGCTGACTGTCCCGAATCAAGCAGTGTCTTTCCAGATGCTCAGAAATCCTATCCCTCAGCACCTTTTCCATCAACTTGCCTACCACCGAAGTAAGACTAACTGGCCTGTAATTCCCAGGGTTGTTCCTATTCCCTTTCTTGAACAGGGGCACAACATTTGCCACCCTCCAATCACCTGGTACCACCCCCGTCAGCAGAGAAGATGAAAAGATCATTGCCAGCGGCTCTGCAATTTCATCCCTTGCTTCCCATAACATCCTTGGATATACCC
Organism: Heterodontus francisci; assembly: GCF_036365525.1. Lineage (NCBI taxonomy): Eukaryota > Metazoa > Chordata > Chondrichthyes > Heterodontiformes > Heterodontidae > Heterodontus > Heterodontus francisci. The sequence goes on along the minus strand of NC_090375.1, from coordinate 208,942,903 downwards.
CGTCAGGCCCGGGAGACTTGTCTATCTTCAAGTTATTCAAAAACCCCAACACATCTTCCCTCCTAACGAGCACTTCCTCGAGCTTACCAGTCTGCTTCCCACCGTCCTCTTCAGTAATACACCCCTTCTCATTCGTAAATACCGAAGAGAAGTACTCATTCAAAACCTCACTTATCTCTTCCGGCTCAACACACAGTCTCCCGCTATTGTCCTTGACCGGACCTATGGTCCCCTTAGTCATCCTCATATTTCTGACATACGCGTAAAAGGCCTTGGGGTTTTCTTTTATCCTACCCGCCAAGCATTTTTCATGCCCTCTCTTAGCTCTCCTAATCCCTTTCTTCAGATCCTTCCTGGCCATCTTGTATCCCTCCAGAGCTATGCCTGTGCCCTTTTTCCTCAACTTTATATACGCATCCTTCTTCTTCCTAACAAGACTCTCAACCTCTCTTGTCAACCACGGTTCCCTCACATGACCATCCCTTCCCTGTCTGACAGGGACATGCTTATCAATGGCCCCTACTATCTGCTCCTTGAAAAAGTTCCACATTTCGACCGTGCCCTTCCCTGCCAGCATATGCTCCCAACTTATGCTCCTCAGTTCCTGCCTGACAGCATCATATCTACCCTTCCCCCAATTGTAAACCTTGCCCTGTTGCACATACCTATCCCTCTCCATTACCACAGTGAATGCTACAGAATTGTGATCACTATCTCCAAAGTGCTCGCCCACCAACAGCTCTATCACTTGCCCTGGTTCCTTTACCTAGTACCAAATCCAATATTGCCTCCCCTCTGGTCGGGCAGTCTACATACTGAGTCAGAAAAGCTTCCTGGACATACTGCACAAACACTACCCCATCCAAACTATTCGATCTAAAGAGTTGCCAATCAATATTTGGGAAGTTGAAATCCCCCATAATTACTACCCTGTGACTTCTGCTCCTTTCCAAAATCTGTTTCCCAATCTGCTCTTCCACCTCCCTGCTGCTATTGGGGGGCCGATAGAAAACTCCCATCAAGGTGACTGCTCCTTTCCTGTTCCTGACCTCAACCCACAGTGCCTCAGTCGGCAGATCCTCCTCGAAAATTCTTTCAGCAGTTGTTACACTATTTCTAACTAACAATGCCACCCCCCCACCTCTTTTACCACCATTCCTAATCTTATGAAAACATCTATAACCAGGTACCTCCAAAAACCATTCCTCCCCCTCACCTATCCACGTTTCAGTGATGGCCAAATACTGGTAGTATTTGAGGGAGCAGGGTGATGGTGGTATTGGTGGGACCAGGGAGCTGGCAGTGTTGGAGGTGCAGGGAACTGTTAGTATTTGGGGCAGCATGGAGCTGGTAGTATTTGGGGGAGCAGGGAACTGGTAGTTTTCGGGGCAGCAGGGAACTGGTAGTATTGGAGGTGCAGAAAACTGGTATAATTTGGGGGAGCAGGGAGCTGGTAGTATTTGAGGGAGCAGGGAACTGGTAGTATTGGAGGGGGCAGGGAGCTGGCAGTCTTCGGGGGAGCAGGAAGCTGTTAGTATTTGGAGGAGCAGGGAGCTGGTAGTATTGGAAGGAGCAGGGAACTGGTAGTATTGGGGGTGCAGGGAGCTGGTAGTTTTGGAGGTGCAGGGCGCTGGTAGTATTTGGGGGAAAAGGGAACTGATAGTCATGGAGGTGCAGGGAGCTGGTAGTATTGGAGGGAGCAGGTAACTGGCATTATTGGATGGAGCAGGGAGTTGGTAGTATTGGAGGGAGCAGGGAGCTGGTAGCATTGGAGGGAGCAGGGAGCTGGCAGTATTGGATGGAGCAGGGAGCTGCTAGTATTGTTGGGAGCAGGGAGCTGGCAGTATTGGATGGAGCAGGGAGCTGCTAGTATTGTTGGGAGCAGGGAGCTAGCAGTTTTGGATGGTGCAGGGAGCTGCTAGTATTATTGGGAGCAGGCAGCTGGCAGTATTGGATGGAGCAGGGAGTAGCGAGTACTGTTGGGAGCAGGGAGCTGACAGTATTGGATGGAGCAGGGAGCTGGAAGTATTGTTGGGAGCAGGGAGCTGGCAGTATTGGATGGAGAAGGGAGCTCCGAGTATTGTTGGGAGCAGGGAGCTGGCAGTATTGGATGGAGCAGGGAGCTGCTAGTATTGGAGGGAGAAGGGAGCTGGTAGTATTGGATGGAGCAGGGAACTGGCAGTATTGGAGGGAGCAGGGAGCTGCTAGTATTGTTGGGAGCAGGGAGCTGGCAGCATTGGATGGAGCAGGGAACTGGCAGTATTGGAGGGAGCAGGGAGCTGGTAGTATTGGATGGAGCAGGGAACTGGCAGTATTGGAGGGAGCAGGGAGCTGGTAGTTTTGGATGGAGCAGGGAACTGGCAGTATTGGAGGGAGCAGGGAGCTGCTAGTATTGTTGGGAGCAGTGTGCTGGCAGTATTGGATGGAGCAGGGAGCTGCTAGTATTGTTGTGAGCAGGGAGCTGGCAGTATTGGATGGAGCAGGGAGCTGCTGGTATTGGAGGGAGCAGGGAGCTGCTAGTATTGGATGGTGCAGGGAGCTGCTAGTATTGTTGGAAGCAGGGAGCTGGCAGTATTGTTGGGAGCAGGGAGCTGGCAGTATTGTTGGGAGCAGGGAGATGGTAGTGTTGTTGGGAGCAGGGAGCTGGTAGTATTGGAGGGAGCAGGGAGCTGGTAGTATTGGAGGGAGCAGGGAGCTGCTAGTATTGGAGGGAGCAGGGAGCTGGTAGCATTGGAGGGAGCAGGGAGCTGCTCGTATTGTTGGGAGCAGGGAGCTGGCAGTATTGGAAGGAGCCGGGAGCTGCTAGTATTGTTGGGAGCAGGGAGCTGGCAGTATTGGATGGTGCAGGGAGCTGCTAGTATTGTTGGGAGCAGGGAGCTGGCAGTATTGGATGGAGCAGGGAGTAGCGAGTACTGTTGGGAGCAGGGAGCTGACAGTATTGGCTGGAGCAGGGAGCTGCAAGTATTGTTGGGAGCAGGGAGCTGGCAGTATTGGATGGATCAGGGAGCTCCGAGTATTGTTGGGAGCAGGGAGCTGGCAGTATTGGATGGAGCAGGGAGCTGCTAGTATTGGAGGGAGCAGGGAGCTGGTAGTATTGTTGGGTGCAGGGAGCTGGTAGTATTGTTGGGTGCAGGGAGCTGGCAGTATTGGATGGAGCAGGGAGCTGCTCGTATTGTTGGTAGCAGGGAGCTGGCAGTATTGGATGGAGCAGGGAGCTCCTAGTATTGTTGGGAGCAGGGTGCTGGCAGTACTGGATGGAGCAGGGTGCTGCGAGTATTGGAGGGAGCAGGGAACTGGCAGTATTGGAGGGAGCAGGGAGCTGCTAGTATTGTTGGGAGCAGGGAGCTGGCAGCATTGGATGGAGCAGGGAACTGGCAGTATTGGAGGGAGCAGGGAGCTGGTAGTATTGGATGGAGCAGGGAACTGGCAGTATTGGAGGGAGCAGGGAGCTGGTAGTTTTGGAGGGAGCAGGGAACTGGCAGTATTGGAGGGAGCAGGGAGCTGCTAGTATTGTTGGGAGCAGGGTGCTGGCAGTATTGGATGGAGCAGGGAGCTGCTAGTATTGTTGTGAGCAGGGAGCTGGCAGTATTGGATGGAGCAGGCAGCTGCTGGTATTGGAAGGAGCAGGGAGCTGCTAGTATTGGATGGTGCAGGGAGCTGCTAGTATTGTTGGAAGCAGGGAGCTGGCAGTATTGGATGGAGCAGGGAGCTGGTAGTATTGTTGGGAGCAGGGAGCTGGTAGTATTGGAGGGAGCAGGGAGCTGCTAGTATTGTTGGGTGCAGGGAGCTGGCAGTATTGGATGGAGCAGGGAGCTCCTAGTATTGTTGGGAGCAGGGTGCTGGCAGTATTGGATGGAGCAGGGAGCTCCTAGTATTGTTGGGAGCAGGGTGCTGGCAGTACTGGATGGAGCAGGGTGCTGCGAGTATTGGAGGGAGCAGGGAGCTGGCTGTATTGGATGGAGCAGCGAGCTGCTAGTATTGGATGGAGCGGGGATCTCGTAGTATTGGAGGTAGCAGGGAACTGGCAGTATTGGAGGCAGCAGGGAACTACTAGTATTGTTGGGAGCAGGGAGCTGGCAGTATTGGATGGAGCAGGGAGCTGCTAGTATTGTTGGGAGCAGGGATCTGCCAGTATTGGATGGAGCAGGGAGCTGCTAGTATTGTTGGGAGCAGGGTGCTGGCAGTATTGGATGGAGCAGGGAACTGGCAGTGTTGGAGGGAGCAGGGAACTGGTAGTATTGGATGGAGCAGGGAACTGGCAGTATTGGAGGGAGCAGGGAGATGGTAGTATTGGATGGAGCAGGGAACTGGCAGTATTGGAGGGAGCAGGGAGCTGCTAGTATTGTTGGGAGCAGGGAGCTGGCAGTATTGGACGGAGCAGGGAGCTGCTAGTATTGTTGGGAGCAGGGAGCTGGCAGTTTTGGATGGAGCAGGGAGCTGCTAGTATTGTTGGGAGCAGGGATCTGCCAGTATTGGATGGAGCAGGGAGCTGCTAGTATTGTTGGGAGCAGGGTGCTGGCAGTATTGGATGGAGCAGGGAACTGGCAGTGTTGGAGGGAGCAGGGAACTGGTAGTATTGGATGGAGCAGGGAACTGGCAGTATTGGAGGGAGCAGGGAGATGGTAGTATTGGATGGAGCAGGGAACTGGCAGTATTGGAGGGAGCAGGGAGCTGCTAGTATTGTTGGGAGCAGGGAGCTGGCAGTATTGGACGGAGCAGGGAGCTGCTAGTATTGTTGGGAGCAGGGAGCTGGCAGTTTTGGATGGAGCAGGGAGCTGCTAGTATTGGAGGGAGCAGGGAGCTGCTCGTATTGGATGGTGCAGGGAGCTGCTAGTATTGTTGGAAGCAGGGAGCTGGCAGTATTGGATGGAGCAGGGAGCTGGTAGTATTGTTGGGAGCAGGGAGCTGGTAGCATTGGATGGAGCAGGGAGATGCTAGTATTGTTGGGAGCAGGGAGCTGGCAGTATTGAATGGAGCAGGGAGCAGCTAGTATTGTTGGGAGCAGGGAGCTGGCAGTATTGGATGGTGCAGGGAGCTGCTAGTAATGTTGGGAGGAGGGAGCTGGCAGTATTGGATGGAGCAGGGAACTGGCAGTACGGGATGGAACAGGGAACTGGCAGTATTGGAGGGAGCAGGGAGCTGGTAGTATTGGATCGAGCAGGGAACTGGCAGGATTGGAGGGAGCAGGGAGCTGGTAGATTTGGATGGAGCAAGGAACTGGCAGTATTGGTGGGAGCAGGGAGCTGCTAGTATTGTTGGGAGCAGGGAGCTGGCAGTATTGGATGGAGCAGGGAGCTGGCAGTATTGAGGGAGCAGGGAGCTGGCAGTATTGAATAGAGCAGGGAGCTGGTAGTATTGGAGGTGCAGGGAACTGGCAGTATTGGACAGAGCCGGGGGCTGGCAGTATTGGAGGGAGGAGGGAACTGGCAATATTGGATGGAGCAGGGAGCTGGTGGTATTGGAGGCCGCAGGGAGCTGTCAGTATTAGAGGGAGGAGGGAACTGGCAATATTGGTGGCAGCAGGGAGCTGGCAGTACTGGAGGGAGCAGGGAACTGGCAATAATGGAGGGAGGAGGGAACTGGCAATATGGGATGGAGCAGGGAGCTGGTAGTATTGGATGGAGCAGGGAGCTGGTAGTCTTGGAGGTACATGGAACTGGTAGTATTGGAGGGAGCAAAAGGCTGGCAGTACTGGGGGGAGCAGGGAGCTGGTAGTATTGGAGGTGCAGGGAACTGGTAGTATTTGGGAGAGCAGGGAGCTGGTAGTATTCGGGGGTGCAGGGAACTGGGAGTGTTGGGGGGTGCAGGGAGCTGGTAGTATTGGAGGTGCAAGGAACTGGTAGTATTGGGAGGTGCAGGGAGCTGGTAGTATTGGAGGCAGCAGGGAGCTGGCAGTACTGGAGGGAGTACAGGGAACTGGCAATATTGGAGGGAGGAGGGAACTGGCAAGATGGCATGGAGCAGGGAGCTGGTAGTATTGGCGGCAGCAGGGATCTCGTAGTATTGGAGGTAGCAGGGAACTGGCAGTATTGGAGGGTGCAGGGGGCTGCTAGTATTTTTGGAAGCAGGGAGCTGGCAGTATTGGATGGAGCAGGGAGCTGGTAGTATTGTTGGGAGCAGTGAGCTGGTAGTATTGGAGGGAGCAGGGAGCTGCTAGTATTGTTGGGAGCAGGGAGCTGGCAGCATTGGATGGAGCAGGGAGCTGCTAGTATTGGAGGGAGCAGGGAGCTGGTAGCATTGGAGGGAGCAGGGAGCTGCTAGTATTGTTGGGAGCAGGGAGCTGGCAGTATTGGATGGAGCAGGGAGCTGCTAGTATTGTTGGGAGCAGGGAGCTGGCAGTATTGGATGGTGCAGGGAGCTGCTAGTATTGTTGGGAGCAGGGAGCTGGCAGTATTGGATGGAGCAGGGAGTAGCGAGTACTGTTGGGAGCAGGGAGCTGACAGTATTGGCTGGAGCAGGGAGCTGCAAGTATTGTTGGGAGCAGGGAGCTGGCAGTATTGGATGGATCAGGGAGCTCCGAGTATTGTTGGGAGCAGGGAGCTGGCAGTATTGGATGGAGCAGGGAGCTGCTAGTATTGGAGGGAGCAGGGAGCTGGTAGTATTGGATGGAGCAGGGAACTGGCAGTATTGGAGGGAGCAGGGAGCTGCTAGTATTGTTGGGAGCAGGGAGCTGGCAGCATTGGATGGAGCAGGGAACTGGCAGTATTGGAGGGAGCAGGGAGCTGGCAGTATTGGATGGAGCAGGGAACTGGCAGTATTGGAGGGAGCAGGGAACTGGCAGTATTGGAGGGAGCAGGGAACTGGCAGTATTGTTGGGAGCAGGGAGCTGGTAGTATTGGAGGGAGCAGGGAGCTGCTAGTATTGTTGGGTGCAGGGAGCTGGCAGTATTGAATGGAGCAGGGAGCTGCTCGTATTGTTGGTAGCAGGGAGCTGGCAGTATTGGATGGAGCAAGGAGCTCCTAGTATTGTTGGGAGCAGGGTGCTGGCAGTATTGGATGGAGCAGGGAGCTCCTAGTATTGTTGGGAGCAGGGTGCTGGCAGTACTGGATGGAGCAGGGTGCTGCGAGTATTGGAGGGAGCAGGGAACTGGCAGTATTGGAGGGAGCAGGGAGCTGCTAGTATTGTTGGGAGCAGGGAGCTGGCAGCATTGGATGGAGCAGGGAACTGGCAGTATTGGAGGGAGCAGGGAGCTGGTAGTATTGGATGGAGCAGGGAACTGGCAGTATTGGAGGGAGCAGGGAGCTGGTAGTTTTGGAGGGAGCAGGGAACTGGCAGTATTGGAGGGAGCAGGGAGCTGCTAGTATTGTTGGGAGCAGGGTGCTGGCAGTATTGGATGGAGCAGGGAGCTGCTAGTATTGTTGTGAGCAGGGAGCTGGCAGTATTGGATGGAGCAGGCAGCTGCTGGTATTGGAAGGAGCAGGGAGCTGCTAGTATTGGATGGTGCAGGGAGCTGCTAGTATTGTTGGAAGCAGGGAGCTGGCAGTATTGGATGGAGCAGGGAGCTGGTAGTATTGTTGGGAGCAGGGAGCTGGTAGTATTGGAGGGAGCAGGGAGCTGGTAGTATTGTTGGGTGCAGGGAGCTGGCAGTATTGGATGGAGCAGGGAGCTCCTAGTATTGTTGGGAGCAGGGTGCTGGCAGTATTGGATGTAGCAGGGAGCTCCTAGTATTGTTGGGAGCAGGGTGCTGGCAGTACTGGATGGAGCAGGGTGCTGCGAGTATTGGAGGGAGCAGGGAGCTGGCTGTATTGGATGGAGCAGCGAGCTGCTAGTATTGGATGGAGCGGGGAGCTCGTATTATTGGAGGTAGCAGGGAACTGGCATTATTGGAGGGAGCAGGGAACTACTAGTATTGTTGGGAGCAGGGAGCTGGCAGTATTGGATGGAGCAGGGAGCTGCGAGTATTGTTGGGAGCAGGGATCTGCCAGTATTGGATGGAGCAGGGAGCTGCTAGTATTGTTGGGAGCAGGGTGCTGGCAGTATTGGATGGAGCAGGGAACTGGCAGTGTTGGAGGGAGCAGGGAACTGGTAGTATTGGATGGAGCAGGGAACTGGCAGTATTGTTGTGAGCAGGGAGCTGGTAGTATTGGATGGAGCAGGGAACTGGCAGTATTGGAGGGAGCAGGGAGCTGCTAGTATTGTTGGGAGCAGGGAGCTGGCAGTATTGGACGGAGCAGGGAGCTGCTAGTATTGTTGGGAGCAGGGAGCTGGCAGTTTTGGATGGAGCAGGGAGCTGCTAGTATTGGAGGGAGCAGGGAGCTGCTCGTATTGGATGGTGCAGGGAGCTGCTAGTATTGTTGGAAGCAGGGAGCTGGCAGTATTGGATGGTGCAGGGGGCTGCTAGTATTGTTGGAAGCAGGGAGCTGGCAGTATTGGATGGAGCAGGGAGCTGGTAGTATTGTTGGGAGCAGTGAGCTGGTAGTATTGGAGGGAGCAGGGAGCTGCTAGTATTGTTGGGAGCAGGGAGCTGGCAGCATTGGATGGAGCAGGGAGCTGCTAGTATTGGAGGGAGCAGGGAGCTGGTAGCATTGGAGGGAGCAGGGAGCTGCTAGTATTGTTGGGAGCAGGGAGCTGGCAGTATTGGATGGAGCAGGGAGCTGCTAGTATTGTTGGGAGCAGGGAGCTGGCAGTATTGGATGGTGCAGGGAGCTACTAGTATTGTTGGGAGCAGGGAGCTGGCAGTATTGGATGGAGCAGGGAGTAGCGAGTACTGTTGGGAGCAGGGAGCTGACAGTATTGTTGTGAGCAGGGAGCTGGCAGTATTGGATGGAGCAGGCAGCTGCTGGTATTGGAAGGAGCAGGGAGCTGCCAGTATTGGATGGTGCAGGGAGCTGCTAGTATTGTTGGAAGCAGGGAGCTGGCAGTATTGGATGGAGCAGGGAGCTGGTAGTATTGTTGGGAGCAGGGAGCTGGTAGTATTGGAGGGAGCAGGGAGCTGCTAGTATTGTTGGGTGCAGGGAGCTGGCAGTATTGGATGGAGCAGGGAGCTCCTAGTATTGTTGGGAGCAGGGTGCTGGCAGTATTGGATGGAGCAGGGAGCTCCTAGTATTGTTGGGAGCAGGGTGCTGGCAGTACTGGATGTAGCAGGGTGCTGCGAGTATTGGAGGGAGCAGGGAGCTGGCTGTATTGGATGGAGCAGCGAGCTGCTAGTATTGGATGGAGCAGGGAGCTCGTAGTATTGGAGGTAGCAGGGAAATGGCAGTATTGGAGGGAGCAGGGAACTACTAGTATTGTTGGGAGCAGGGAGCTGGCAGTATTGGATGGAGCAGGGAGCTGCTAGTATTGTTGGGAGCAGGGATCTGCCAGTATTGGATGGAGCAGGGAGCTACTAGTATTGTTGGGAGCAGGGTGCTGGCAGTATTGGATGGAGCAGGGAACTGGCAGTGTTGGAGGGAGCAGGGAGCTGGTAGTATTGGATGGAGCAGGGAACTGGCAGTATTGGAGGGTGCAGGGAGCTGCTAGTATTGTTGGGAGCAGGGAGCTGGCAGTATTGGACGGAGCAGGGAGCTGCTAGTATTGTTGGGAGCAGGGAGCTGGTAGCATTGGATGGAGCAGGGAGATGCTAGTATTGTTGGGAGCAGGGAGCTGGCAGTATTGGATGGAGCAGGGAGCAGCTAGTATTGTTGGGAGCAGGGAGCTGGCAGTATTGGACGGTGCAGGGAGCTGCTAGTAATGTTGGGAGCAGGGAGCTGGCAGTATCGGAAGGAGCAGGGAGTTGCTGGTATTGGAGGGAGCAGGGAGCTGGTAGTATTGGATGGAGCAGGGAACTGGCAGTATTGGAGGGAGCAGGGAGCTGCTAGTATTGTTGGGAGCAGGGAGCTGGCAGTATTGGATGGAGCAGGGAACTGGCAGTACGGGATGGAACAGGGAACTGGCAGTATTGGAGGGAGCAGGGAGCTGGTAGTATTGGATAGAGCAGGGAACTGGCAGGATTGGAGGGAGCAGGGAGCTGGTAGATTTGGATGGAGCAAGGAACTGGCAGTATTGGTGGGAGCAGGGAGCTGCTAGTATTGTTGGGAGCAGGGAGCTGGCAGTATTGGATGGAGCAGGGAGCTGGCAGTATTGAGGGAGCAGGGAGCTGGCAATATTGGATGGAGCAGGGAGCTGGTAGTATTGGAGGTGCATGGAACTGGCAGTATTGGACAGAGCCGGGGGCTGGCAGTATTGGAGTGAGGAGGGAACTGGCAATATTGGATGGAGCAGGGAGCTGGTGGTATTGGAGGCCGCAGGGAGCTGTCAGTATTAGAGGGAGGAGGGAACTGGCAATATTGGAGGCAGCAGGGAGCTGGCAGTACTGGAGGGAGCAGGGAACTGGCAATAATGGAGGGAGGAGGGAACTGGCAAAATGGGATGGAGCAGGGAGCTGGTAGTATTGGATGGAGCAGGGAGCTGGTAGTCTTGGAGGTACAGGGAACTGTAGTATTGGAGGGAGCAAAAGGCTGGCAGTACTGGGGGGAGCAGGGAGCTGGTAGTATTGGAGGTGCAGGGAACTGGTAGTATTTGGGAGAGCAGGGAGCTGGTAGTATTCGGGGGTGCAGGGAACTGGGAGTGTTGGGGGGTGCAGGGAGCTGGTAGTATTGGAGGTGCAAGGAACTGGTAGTATTGGGAGGTGCAGGGAGCTGGTAGTATTGGAGGCAGCAGGGAGCTGGCAGTACTGGAGGAAGCAGGGAACTGGCAATATTGGAGGGAGGAGGGAACTGGCAAGATGGCATGGAGCAGGGAGCTGGTAGTATTGGAGGCAGCAGGGAGCTGGCAGTATTGGAGGGAGCAGGGAACTGGCAATATTGGATAGAGCAGGGAGCTGGTAGTATTGGAGGTGCAGGGAACTGGTAGTATTGGAGGGAGCAAAGGGCTGGCAGTACTGGGGGGAGCAGGGAGCTGGTAGTATTGGAGGTGCAAGGAACTGGTAGTATTTGCGGGAACAGGGAACTGTTAGTTTTGGGGGGTGCAGGGAGCTGGTAGTATTGGGGGGAGCAGGGAGCTGGTAGTATTGGAGGTGCAGGTGACTGGTAGTTTTCGGGGGAGCAGGGAACTGGGAGTATTGGAGGTGCAGGAAACTGGTATAATTTGGGGGAGCAGGGAGCTGGTAGTATTTGAGGGTGCAGGGAACTGGTAGTATTGGAGGGGGCAGGGAGCTGGCAGTCTTCGGGTGAGCAGGGAGCTGGTAGTTTTGGAGGTGCAGGGAGCTGGTAGTTTTGGAGGTGCAGGGAGCTGGTAGTATTTGGGGGAAAGCAGTGAACTGGTAGTATTGGAGGTGCAGGGAGCTGGTTGTATTGGAGGGAGCAGGGAACTGGCAATATTGGATGGAGCAGGGAGCTGGTAGTATTGGAGGGAGCAGGGAGCTGGTATTATTGGAGGGAGCAGGTAACTGGCATTATTGGATGGAGCAGGGAGCTGGTAGTATTGGAGGGAGCAGGGAGCTGGTATTATTGGAGGGAGCAGGTAACTGGCATTATTGGATGGTGCATGGAGCTCGGAGTATTGGAGGGAGCAGGGAACTGGGAGTATTCGGGGCAGCAGGGAGCTGGTAGTATTTGCGGGAGCAGGGAGCTCGTAGTATTGGAGGTGCAGGAAACTGGTAGTATTTGGGGCAGCAGGGAGCTGGTAGTATTTGGGGGAGCAGGGAACTGGTAGTTTTCGGGGCAGCAGGGAACTGGTAGTATTGGAGGTGCAGAAAACTGGTATAATTTGGGGGAGCAGGGAGCTGGTAGTATTGGAGGGGGCAGGGAGCTGGCAGTCTTCGGGGGAGCAGGAAGCTGTTAGTATTTGGAGGAGCAGGGAGCTGGTAGTATTGGAAGGAGCAGGGAACTGGTAGTATTTGAGGGAGCAGGGAACTGGTAGTATTGGAGGGGGCAGGGAGCTGGCAGTCTTCGGGGGAGCAGGAAGCTGTTAGTATTTGGAGGAGCAGGGAGCTGGTAGTATTGGAAGGAGCAGGGAACTGGTAGTATTGGGGGTGCAGGGAGCTGGTAGTTTTGGAGGTGCAGGGTGCTGGTAGTATTTGGGGGAAAAGGGAACTGATAGTCATGGAGGTGCAGGGTGCTGGTAGTATTGGAGAGGGCAGGGAGCTGGCAGTATTGTAGAGGGCAGGGAGCTGGCAGTTTTGGAGGTGCAGGGAACTGGTAGTATTTGGGGGAGCAGGGAGCTGGTTGTATTGGAGGTGCAGGGAACTGGTAGTATTTGAGGGAACAGGGAACTGTTAGTTTTGGGGGGTGCAGGGAGCTGGTAGTATTGGGGGGAGCAGGGAGCTGGTAGTATTGGAGGTGCAGGGGACTGGTATTTTTGGGGGGAGCAGGGACCTGGGAGTATTGGAGGTGCAGGAAACTGGTATAATTTGGGGGAGCAGGGAGCTGGTAGTATTTGAGGGAGCAGGGAACTGGTAGTATTGGAGGGGGCAGGGAGCTGGCAGTCTTAGGGTGAGCAGGGAGCTGGTAGTTTTGGAGATGCAGGGAGCTGGTAGTTTTGGAGGTGCAGGGAGCTGGTAGTATTTGGGGGAAAGCAGTGAACTGGTAGTATTGGAGGTGCAGGGAGCTGGTTGTATTTGGGAGAGCAGGGAACTGGCATTATTGGATGAAGCTGGGAGCTGGTAGTATTGGAGGGAGCAGGGAACTGGCAATATTGGATGGAGCAGGGGACTGGTAGTATTGGAGGGAGCAGGGAGCTGGTATTATTGGAGGGAGCAGGTAACTGGCATTATTGGATGGTGCATGGAGCTCGGAGTATTGGAGGGAGCAGGGAACTGGGAGTATTCGGGGCAGCAGGGAGCTGGTAGTATTTGTGGGAGCAGGGAGCTCGGAGTATTGGAGGTGCAGGAAACTGGTAGTATTTGAGGGAGAAGGGAACTGGTATTATTGTGGGGTGCAGGGAGCTGGTAGTATTGGAGGTGCAGGGAACTGGTAGTATTTGAGGGAGAAGGGAACTGGTATTATTGTGGGGTGCAGGGAACTGGTAGTATTTGCGGGAGCAGGGTGCTGGTGGTATTGGTGGGAGCAGGGAGCTGGCAGTGTTGGAGGTGCAGGGAGCTGGTAGTATTTGGGGGAGCAGGGAACTGGTAGTTTTCGGGGCAGCAGGGAACTGGTAGTATTGGAGGTGCAGGAAACTGGTATAATTTGGGGCAGCAGGGAGCTGCCAGTGTTGGAGGGAGCAGGGAGCTGCTAGCATTGGATGGAGCAGGGAACTGGCCGCATTGAAGTGAGCAGGGAGCTGCTAGTATTGTTGGGAGCAGGGAGCTGGCAGTATTGGATGGAGCAGGGAGCTGGCAGTATTGGAGGGAGCAGGGAGCTGCTGGTATTGGAGGGAGCAGGGAGCTGGCAGTATTGGAGGGAGCAGGGAGCTGGCAGTATTGGATGGAGCAGGGAGCTGCTCCTATTGGAGGGAGCAGGGATCTGCTCGTATTGGTGGGAGAATGGAGCTGGCTGTGTTGAAGGAGCAGGGAGCTACTCGTATTGGAGGGAACAGGGAGCTGCAAGTATTGGATGGAGCATTAAACTGGCCGCATTGAAGGGAGCAGGGAGCTGCATGTCTTGGATGGAGCAGGGAGCTGCTCATATTGGAGGGAGCAGGAAGCTGGCAGTATTGGATGGAGCGGGGAACTGGCAGGATTGGATGGAGCAGGGAGCTGCTCGTATTATGGGGAGCAGGGAGCTGGCAGAATTGGATGGAGCAGGGAGCAGCTAGTATTGTTGGGAGCAGGGAGCTGGCAGTATTGGATGGTACAGGAAGCTGGTAGTATTGGGGGGGAACAGGGATCTGGCAATATTGGATGGAGCAGGGAGCTCGTAGTTTTGGAGGTAGCAGGGAACTGGCAGTATTGGAGGGAGCAGGGAACTCGTCGCATTGGAGGGAGCAGGGAGCTGGTAGTAAATGAGGTGCAGGGAGTTGGGGGAGCAGGGAGCTGGTCGTATTGGATGGAGCAGGGAACTGGTAATATTTGGGGGAGCAGGGAGCTGGTAGGATTGGAGGTGCAGGGAGTTGGTGGTATTTGGATGAGCAGGGAGCTGGTAGTATTGGACTGAGGAGGGAGCTGGTAGTATTTGGGGGTGCAGGCTGCTGGTCGTATTGGGGGGAGCAGGGAGCTGGTAGTATTTGGTGGAGCAGTAAGCTGGTCGTATTGGACGGAGGAGGGAGCTGGTAGTATTTGGGGGAGCATGCTGCAGAGAGTTTTTGGGGGAGCGGGGAGCTGGTAGTATTGTGGGGAGCAGGGAGCTGGGATATTGGGGGTTGCAGGGAGCTGCTAGTATTGGAGGTGCAGGGAACTGGTAGTATTTGGGGGAGCAGGGAACTGATAGTATTGGAGGTGCAGGGAACTGGTAGTATTTGGGGGAGCAGGGAACTGGTAGTATTTGAGGTAGCAGGGAGCTGGTGGTATTTGGGGGAGCAGGGAGCTCGTAGTATTGGAGGTGCAGGGAACTGGTAGTATTCGGGTGTGCAGGAAGCCTCATGTATTGGAGGTGCAGGGAACTGGTAGTATTTGGGGGTGCAGGGAGCTGGTGGCAATGGAGGTGCAGGGAACTGGTAGTATTTGGGGGAGCAGGGAGCTGGTAGCATTGGAGGTCCAGGGAACTGGTAGTATTTGGGGGAGCAGTGAGCTGTTAGTATTTGTGGGAGCAGGGAACTGGTAGTATTGGAGGGAGCAGGGAGCTGTAAGTATTTAGGGGAGGGGGAGCTGGTAGTATTGGGGGGAGCAGAGAACTCGTCGCATTGGAGGGTGCAGGGAGCTGGCAGTGTTGGAGGTGCAGGGAATTGGTAGTATTTGGGGGAGCAGGGAGCTGGTCATATTGGACGGAGCAGGGAACTGGTGATATTTAGGGGAGCAGGGAGCTGGTAGTATTGGGGGAGGGAGGGAACAGGTAGTATTGGTGGGAGCAGGGAGCTGGCAGTATTGGATGGAGGTGGGAGCTGCGAGTATTGGAGGGAGCAGGGAGCTGGTAGTATTGGTGGGAGCAGGGAGCTTGCAGTATTGGATGGAGCAGGGAGCTGCTAGTATTGGAGCGAGCAGGGAGCTGGCTGTATTGGATGGAACAGGGCGCTGGCAGTATTGGATGGTGCAGGGAGCTGGCTGTATTGGATGGAACAGGGAGCTGTTCGTCTTGGTGGGAGCAGGGAACTGGTAGTATTTGGGGGAGCAGGGAGCTGGTAGTATTGGATGGAGCAGGGAACTGGTCTTATTGGAGGGAGCAGGGAGCTGGCAGTCTTGGGGGGAGCAGGGAGCTGTTAGTATTTTTGGGAGCAGGGTGCTGGTAGTATTGGAAGGAGCAGGAAACTGGAAGTATTGGGGGTGCAGGGAGCTGGTAGTTTTGGATGTGCATGGAGCTGGTAGTATTTGGTGGAGCAGGGAACTGGTGGTGTAGGAGATTACAGGGATCTGGCAGTATTGGAGGTGCAGGGAACTGGTAGTATTTGGGGGAGCTGTGAGCTGATAGGAGCAGGGAACTGGTAGTATTGGGGGTGCAGGGAGCTGATAATATTGGAGGTTCAGGGAGCTGGCAGTGTTGGAGGTGCAGGGAATTGGTAGTATTTGGGGGAGCAGAGAGCTGGTAGTATTGGGGGGAGCAGGGAGCTGGTAGTATTGGAGGTGCAGGGAGCTGGTAGTATTTGGGGGAGCAGGGAACTGGTAGTATTGGAGGTGCAGGGAAATGGTAGTATTTGGGGGAGCAGGGAACTGGTAGTATTTGAGGGAGCAGGGAGCTGGCAGTATTGGATGGAGCAGGGAGCTGCTCGTGTTGGAGGGAGCAGGGAGCTGCTGGTATTGGATGGAGCAGGGAACTGGCCGCATTGAAGGGAGCAGGGAGCTGCTAGTATTGTTGGGAGCAGGGAGTTGGCAGCATTGGTTGGGGCAGGGAGCTGGCAGTATTGAAGAGAGCAGGGAGCTGCTAGTATTGTTGGTAGCAGGGAGCTGGCTGCATTGGATGGAGCAGGGAACTGGTCTTATTGGAGGGAGCAGGGAGCTGGCAGTCTTGGGGGGAGCAGGGAGCTGTTAGTATTTTTGGGAGCAGGGTGCTGGTAGTATTGGAAGGAGCAGGAAACTGGAAGTATTGGGGGTGCAGGGAGCTGGTAGTTTTGGAGGTGCATGGAGCTGGTAGTATTTGGTGGAGCAGGGAACTGGTGGTATAGGAGATTACAGGGTTCTGGCAGTATTGGAGGTGCAGGGAACTGGGAGTATTTGGGGGAGCTGTGAGCTGATAGGAGCAGGGAACTGGTAGTATTGGGGGTGCAGGGAGCTGATAATATTGGAGGTTCAGGGAGCTGGCAGTGTTGGAGCTGCAGGGAATTGGTAGTATTTGGGGGAGCAGAGAGCTGGTAGTATTGGGGGGAGCAGGGAGCTGGTAGTATTGGAGGTGCAGGGAGCTGGTAGTATTTGGGGGAGCAGGGAACTGGTAGTATTGGAGGTGCAGGGAAATGGTAGTATTTGGGGGAGCAGGGAACTGGTAGTATTTGAGGGAGCAGGGAGCTGGCAGTATTTGGGGGAGCAGGGAACTGGTAGTATTGGAGGTGCAGGGAAATGGTAGTATTTGGGGGAGCAGGGAGCTGGCAGTATTGGATGGAGCAGGGAGCTGCTCGTGTTGGAGGGAGCAGGGAGCTGCTGGTATTGGATGGAGCAGGGAGCTGGCTGTATTGGATGGAACAGGGCGCTGGCTGTATTGGATGGTGCAGGGAGCTGGCTGTATTGGATGGAACAGGGAGCTGTTCGTCTTGGTGGGAGCAGGGAACTGGTAGTATTTGGGGGAGCAGGGAGCTGGTAGTATTGGATGGAGCAGGGAACTGGCCTTATTGGAGGGAGCAGGGAGCTGGCAGTCTTGGGGGGAGCAGGGAACTGGTAGTATTTGAGGGAGCAGGGAGCTGGCAGTATTGGATGGAGCAGGGAGCTGCTCGTGTTGGAGGGAGCAGGGAGCTGCTGGTATTGGATGGAGCAGGGAACTGGCCGCATTGAAGGGAGCAGGGAGCTGCTAGTATTGTTGGGAGCAGGGAGTTGGCAACATTGGTTGGGGCAGGGAGCTGTTCGTATTGGAGGGAGCAGGGAGCTGCTAGTATTGGTGGGAGAAGGGAGCTGGCTGTGTTGTATGGTGCATGGAGCTGCTCGTATTGGAGGGAGCAGGGAGCTGCTAGTATTGGATGGAGCAGGGAACTCGCCGCATTGAAGGGAGCAGGGAGCTGCTAGTATTGTTGGGAGACAACAAGGGAGACAACAAAGGAGACAACGAGATAGACTGCGAGGGAGACAGCGAAAGAGACTGCGAGGGAGACAGCGAGAGACTGCGAGGGAGACTGAGAGAGAGACAGTGAGGGAGACAGCGAAAGAGACTGCGAGGGAGACAGCGAGAGACTGCGAGGGAGACTGAGAGAGAGACAGCGAGGGAGACAGCGAGCGAGACTGCGAAAGAGACAGCGAGCGAGACAGCGAAAGAGACTGCGAAAGAGACTGCGAAAGAGACTGCGAAAGAGACTGCGAAAGAGACTGCGAAAGAGACTGCGAGGGAGACTGCGAGGGAGACTGCGAGGGAGACTGCGAGGGAGACTGCGAGGGAGACTGCGAGGGAGACTGCGAGGGAGACTGCGAGGGAGACTGCGAGGGAGACTGCGAGGGAGACTGCGAGGGAGACTGCGAGGGAGACTGCGAGAGAGACTGCGAGAGAGACTGCGAGAGAGACTGCGAGAGAGACTGCGAGAGAGACTGCGAGAGAGACTGCGAGAGAGACTGCGAGAGAGTCTGCGAGAGAGTCTGCGAGAGAGTCTGCGAGAGAGTCTGCGAGAGAGTCTGCGAGAGAGACTGCGAGAGAGACTGCGAGAGAGACTGCGAGAGAGACTGCGAGAGAGACTGCGAGAGAGACTGCGAGAGAGACTGCGAGGGAGACAGCGAGAGACTGCGAGCGAGACTGCGAAAGAGACAGCGAGCGAGACTGCGAAAGAGACTGCGAAAGAGACTGCGAGGGAGACTGCGAGGGAGACTGCGAGGGAGACTGCGAGGGAGACTGCGAGGGAGACTGCGAGGGAGACTGCGAGGGAGACTGCGAGGGAGACTGCGAGGGAGACTGCGAGAGAGACTGCGAGAGAGACTGCGAGAGAGACTGCGAGAGAGACTGCGAGAGAGACTGCGAGAGAGACTGCGAGAGAGACTGCGAGAGAGACTGCGAGAGAGTCTGCGAGAGAGTCTGCGAGAGAGTCTGCGAGAGAGTCTGCGAGAGAGTCTGCGAGAGAGACTGCGAGAGAGACTGCGAGAGAGACTGCGAGAGAGACTGCGAGAGAGACTGCGAGAGAGACTGCGAGAGAGACTGCGAGGGAGACTGCGAGGGAGACTGCGAGGGAGACAGCGAGGGAGACAGCGAGGGAGACTGCGAGGGAGACAGCGAGGGAGACAGCGAGGGAGACAGCGAGGGAGACAGCGAGGGAGACAGCGAGGGAGACAGCGAGGGAGACAGCGAGGGAGACAGCGAGGGAGACAGCGAGGGAGACAGCGAGAGAGACAGCGAGAGAGACAGCGAGGGAGACAGCGAGGGAGACAGCGAGGGAGACAGCGAGGGAGACAGCGAGGGAGACAGCGAGGGAGACAGCGAGGGAGACAGCGAGGGAGACAGCGAGAGACACTGCGAGGGACACTGCGAGAGAGACTGAGAGGGAGACTGAGAGGGAGACAGCGAGGGAGACAGCGAGGGAGAGAGCGAGGGAGAGAGCGAGGGAGAGAGCGAGGGAGAGAGCGAGGGAGAGAGCGAGGGAGAGAGCGAGGGAGAGAGCGAGGGAGAGAGCGAGGGAGAGAGCGAGGGAGAGAGCGCGAGAGACAGCTCGAGAGACTGCAAGAGTGACATCGAGAGAAACTGTGAGAGAGACAGCGAGAGAGCCTGCGAGAGTGACTGCGAGAGAGACAGTGAGAGAGAAAGCGAGAGACAGCGAGGGAGACAACGAGGGAGACAGCGAGAGAGACAGCGAGAGAGACAGCGAGAGAGACAGCGAGAGAGACAGCGAGAGAGACAGCGAGAGAGACAGCGAGAGAGACAGCGAGAGAGACTGCGAGAGAGACTGCGAGAGAGACTGCGAGAGAGACTGCGAGAGAGACTGCGAGAGAGACTGCGAGAGAGACTGCGAGAGAGACTGCGAGAGAGACTGCGAGAGAGACAGCGAGAGAGACTGCGAGAGAGACTGCGAGAGAGACAGCGAGAGAGACTGCGAGAGAGACTGCGAGAGAGACTGCGAGAGAGACTGCGAGAGAGACAGCGAGAGAGACAGCGAGAGAGACAGCGAGAGAGACAGCGAGAGAGACAGCGAGAGAGACAGCGAGAGAGACAGCGAGAGAGACAGCGAGAGAGACTGCGAGAGAGACTGCGAGAGAGACAGCGAGAGAGACAGCGAGAGAGACTGCGAGAGAGACAGCGAGAGAGACAGCGAGGGAGACAGCGAGGGAGACAGCGAGGGAGACAGCGAGGGAGACAGCGAGGGAGACTGCGAGAGAGACAGCGAGGGAGACTGCGAGAGAAACAGCGAGGGAGACTGGGAGAGAGACTGGGAGAGAGACTGGGAGAGAGACTGGGAGAGAGACTGGGAGAGAGACTGGGAGAGAGACTGGGAGAGAGACTGGGAGAGAGACTGGGAGAGAGACTGGGAGAGAGACTGGGAGAGAGACTGGGAGGGAGACTGGGAGGGAGACTGGGAGGGAGACTGGGAGGGAGACTGGGAGGGAGACTGGGAGGGAGACTGGGAGGGAGACTGCGAGGGAGACTGCGAGGGAGAAAGCGAGGGAGAAAGCGAGGGAGAAAGCGAGGGAGAAAGCGAGGGAGAAAGCGAGGGAGAAAGCGAGGGAGACTGCGAGAGAGAGAGCGAGGGAGACAGCGAGGGAGACAGCGAGGGCGACAGCGAGGGCGACAGCGAGGGCGACAGCGAGGGAGACAGCGAGGGCGACAGCGAGGGAGACTGCGAGGGAGACTGCGAGGGAGACTGCGAGGGAGACAGCGAGGGAGACAGCGAGGGAGACAGCGAGGGAGACAGCGAGGGAGACAGCGAGGGAGACTGTGAGGGAGACAGCGAGGGAGACAGCGAGGGAGACAGCGAGGGAGACAGCGAGGGAGACAGCGAGGGAGATAGCGAGGGAGATAGCGAGGGAGATAGCGAGGGAGATAGCGAGGGACTCTGCGAGGGAGACTGCGAGGGAGATAGCGAGAGACTCTGCGAGGGACACAGCGAGAGAGACAGCGAGAGATCAGCGAGAGAGACTGCGAGAGAGACAGCGAGAGAGACAGCGAGAGAGACAGCGAGAGAGACAGCGAGAGAGACTGCGAGAGAGACTGCGAGAGAGACTGCGAGGGAGACTGCGAGGGAGACTGCGAGGGAGACTGCGAGGGAGACTGCGAGGGAGACTGCGAGGGAGATAGCGAGAGACTCTGCGAGGGAGATAGCGAGAGACTCTGCGAGGGACACAGCGAGAGAGACAGCGAGAGAGACAGCGAGGGAGACAGCGAGGGAGACAGCGAGGGAGACAGCGAGGGAGACAGCGAGGGAGACTGCGAGGGAGACTGCGAGGGAGACTGCGAGGGAGATATTGACATTGTCAGACTGGATAAACCACTGATATTAACATTGTCAGACTGCATAAACCACAGATATTGACATTGTCAGGCTGGATAAATCACTGATATTAACATTGTCAGGCAGGATAAACCACAGATATTAACAATGTCAGACTGGATAAACCACAGATATTGACATTGTCAGACTGGATAAACCAGAGATATTAACATTGTCAGACAGGAAGGACCTGTTTACCCTCGCGGAGAGGTCAATTACCAGGAAGCACGGATTTGAGGTGATTGGTCGAAGGATTAGAGGGGACATGAGGAAAAGCTTTTCACCCAGAGGGTGGTGGGTGTCTGGAATTCACTGCCCGGATCAGTGGTGGATGCAGAAACCCTCAACTCATTTAAAAAAAGCTGGACGTGCACCTGAAGTGCTGTAACCTGCAAAGCTACAGACCAGGTGCTGGAAGGTGAGATTAGATCTCACTAAGCTAGTTTTTTCAGCCGGTGCAGACAGGATGGGCTGAATGGCCTCCTTCTGTGCTGTAACCTTTCTCTGGTTCTGTGTCCTGGAATGTTTTATTCCATTAAAGGTGCTATATAAAACACAAGGTGTTGTTGTTATTTGGACCTTTATCACCATTCCTTCATTGTCACTGGGAAAAATCCTGGAACTCCTTACCTAACAGCATTGTGGGAGTATTTCACCACACCAACGGCAACGGGTCAAGAAAGCGGTCGAGCTTCACCTTCTCAACAGGCAACTGGTGATTTACATGATATGTTGGTCTTGCTAGTGACGTCTATATCCTGAGAATGAAGTAAAAACAATGTGTATTTGTAAAATGGATTGAAAGTCTCAACAGAAATATTTGTTGCTAAATTAATCCTCTTTTAGATTGTACAGACAATGTCACTTTAATAACCTAATCTCTCCTCGACATTCCCACACTGGAAGGTGTTGGGTTGGACTGTGCTCACAAGTTCTGGGGTTAAACTGAGCAGATTCTGCTCTATCTTCACTCCAGCTCAAAGTGATGTTACAAAAAACCTCTCCATTCTGATGCAGGGTCGCTGATCTGAATTGTTAACTCTGCTTCTCCCTCCACAGATACTGCCAGACCTGCAGAGTATTTCCAGCAGTTTTTTGCTTTTATTTCAGATTTCCAGCATCTGCAGTATTTTGCTTTTATTTTCTTACATCCAATGTCCACCCTGATATAAACCAACTCTTAACTGGTCTGAAATAAAAGCAAAATACTGCGGATGCTGGAAATCTGAAACAAAAACAAGAAATGCTGGATTCACTCAGCAGGTCTGGCAGCATCTGTGGAAAGAGAAGCAGAGTTAACGTTTCGGGTCAGTGACCCTTCTTCGGAAGGGTTCCAAAGAAGGGTCACTGACCCGAAACGTTAACTCTGCTTCTCTTTCCACAGATGCTGCCAGACCTACTGAGTGAATCCAGCATTTCTTGTTTTTGTTTCTTAACTGGTCTGTCTGTGTTTCTAGACTGGGTTCTGTGAGCAGCGCTGGTCATATAACAACAGCAAAATACTGCAGATGCTGGAAATATGAAAGAGAAAGTATGGGAAGTACTCAGCAGGTCAGGTAGCATGTGTGGAGAAAAGAAAGTTAACCTTTCAGGGTTTGCAGAATGAATTATCAGGAATAAAAATGGTGCAGAATTTGATGGTCAAGAAAGCTGAGAAGTGGAAGAGAAATGGACTAGAGTTCAGGAAAAACAATTGCTAATAATGAAAGATGCTGTGGGAAGATAAAACTGGGAATCCAGCAGTGCATGGTCAGTGTACATGGAAGTAACAAGAAAATATCAAAGCTGTCTAAAATACAGGCATTATTAGAGGGAGGTGAAGTTACACAATAACAGAGAGGTTATTGGGGAGGACAGAGGTGAAACAAAGCAATGGATGGAGATGGTTTCAGAGACACAGTAAAGGAGCAAATCAGTCCCAGAGCAATGGAACCTGTCTCAGAAAACACAGAAAAATAAAAGTTCCAAATTGTAGATAAATGTTCAAAAATAATCACCTCTGACACAACTTCACTGTTTTCATATTGAAAACTTTGCAGCTCCGGGATCAGAGATTTCAAAAAAGGCTGCGTTTACTAACAACGCAACCATGAGATGTGCAGAAGCTGCACATGCGCAGATGGACTGAAGCGTCACGCTCTGCGACATTTTTCAGCGGTTGCCAGTAAGAAAGATGGCACCGCTCAATTGATCACAAAAAAACACAACAAGCAAAACCAAAAGGTGATTGTCGGCTCCCCGTTTCCTGCCCTGCACTGCATTGCTGCCTGCACCATCCTGCAACTGCTCCCCAAAGTGAATATTATTGTGCACAAAAACCCGCATTTCAAACCAGAGATTTCCAACATTTTGGTAGTTGCAACAGATAAATCCTGGGAGCTCATGTTCAGCAATTCAAAAGTATCTGTGCTTACAGAGATAGGGAGGGTTGTAGAGGCTGGAGGAGGTTACAGAGATAGGGAGGGTTGTAGGGGCTGGAGCAGGTAACAGCGATGAGGAGGGTTGTAAGGGCTGGAGGAAGTTATAGAGATCGGGAGGGTTGTAAGGGCTGGAGGAGGTTACAGAGATAGGGAGGGTGGTAGGGGCTGAAGGAGGTAACAGCGATGGGGAGGGTGGTAGGGGCTGGAGGAAGTTATAGAGATCGGGGGGTTGTAAGGGCTGGAGGAGGTTAGAGAAATAGGAAGGGCTGTTGGAGGTTACAGAGATAGGGAGGGCTGTAGGATGTTACAGTAATAGGGAGGGTTGTAGGGGCCAAAGGAAGTTACAGAGATAGGGAGGGCTGTCGGGGCTGGAGGAGGAGACCATGATAGGGAGGGCTGTAGGAGGTTACTGGGATGTGGAGGGTTGTAGGGGCTGGAGGCAGTTACAGAGATAGGAAGAGTTGTCGAGGCTGGAGGAGGTTACAGAGCTTGGGAGTGTTGTAGAGGCTGGAGAAGGTTACAGAGATAGGGAAGTTGTAGGGGCTGGAGGAGGTTACAGAGAAAGGGAGGGTTGTAGGGGCTGGAGGAAGTTACAGAGATAGGGAGGGCTGTAGGGCCGGAGGAGGTTACAGAGATGGGGAGGGCTGTGGGGGCTGGAGGAGGCTACAGAGATCGGGAGCGTTGTCAGGGCTGGAGGAGGTTACAGACATAGGGAGGGTTGTAGAGGCTGGAGGAGGTTAGAGAGATGGGGAGGGTTGTAGGGGCTGGAGGAGGTTACAGAGATAGGGAAGGTTGTCGGGGCTGGAGGAGGTTACAGATATGAGGAGGGTTGTAGGGGCTGGAGGAGGTTAGAGAGATGGGGAGGGTTGTCGGGGCTGGATGAGGTTACAGGGATCGGGAGGGTTGCAGAGGTTGGAGGTAGTTACAGTGATAGGGAGGGTTGTAGGGGCTGGAGGAGGTTACAGAGATAGGGAGGGCTGTAGGAGGTTATGTGATGGGAGGGTTGTAGAGGTTGGAGGTAGTTACAGAGATAGGGAGGGTTGTCGGGGCTGGAGGAGGTTACAGAGCTTGGGAGCGTTGTCGGGGCTGGAGGAGGTTACAGAGATGAAGAGAGTTGTAGGGGCTGGAGGAGGTTACAGAGATGAAGAGGGTTGTCGGGGCTGGAGGAGGTTACAGATATAGCGAGCGTTGTCAGGGCTGGAGGTAGTGACAGAGATCGGGACGGTTGTAGAGGTTGGAGGTAGTTACAGTGATAGGGAGGGCTGCAGGGGCTGGTGGAGGTTACAGAGATAGCGAGCGTTGTCTGGGCTGGAGGTGGTGACAGAGATCGGGAGGGTTGTAGAGGTTGGAGGTAGTTACAGGAATAGGGAGGGTTGTAGGGGCTGGAGGAGGTTACAGAAATGGGGAGGGTAGTAAAGGCTTGAGGAAGTTACAGAGATTTGAAGTGTTGTAGTGGCTGGAGGAGGTTACAGAGTTAGGGGGGGTTGCAGAGCTGGAGGAGGTTACAGAGATGGGGAGGTTGCCGATACTGGAGGAGGTTACAAAGAAAGGGAGAATTGTCGGGGCTGGAGGAGGTGACAGAGATAGGGAGGGTGGTCGGGGCTGGAGGAGGTTACAGAGATAGGGAGGGTGGTAGGGGCTGGAGGAGGTTACAGAGATAGGGAGGGCTGTCGGGGCTGGAGGAGCTTACACAGATAGGGAGAGTTGTCGGGGCTGGAGAAGGCTACAGAGATGGGGAGGGTTGTCGGTACTGGAGGAGGTTAACAGAGATAGGGAGAATTGTGGGGGCTGGAGGAGGTTATAGAGATAGGGAGCGTTGTCGTGGCTGGAGGAGGTGACAGAGATGGGGAGGGTTGTAGAGGCTAGAGGTGGTTACAGTGATAGGGAGGGTTGTACGAGCTGGAGGAGGTTACAGAGATCAGGAGGTTTGCAGAGGCTGGAGGAGGTTACAGAGACAGGGAGGGCTGGAGGAGGTTACAGTGATAGGGAGGGTTGTAGGGGCTAGTAAAGGTTACAGAAATAGGGAGGGTTGTTGGGGCCGGAGGAGGTTACAGAGATAGGGAGGGGACTGGAGGAGGTTCCAGAGATAGGGAGGGGGCTGGAGGAGGTTCCAGAGGTAGACTGGAAGGGGGGCAGAGTGGGAGGGGGCATGATGGTTTTTCTAACTTCCTCCCTTTCTATAACCTCTGCATTACCTGGTACTATTGGGATGGTACGAGTGTCCTCCGCTGTGAAAACTGAAGCAAAATACTGACTTTGTGTGTCTGCCATTTCTGTGTTCCCTTCTATTAATTCCCCAGTCTCATCCTCCAACGGACTAACATTCACTTTAGCTACTCTCTTCCCTTTTATATACTTTTGCTTTTTATAGCTTTTGCTATCCGTTTATATATTTTGCACTAGTTTTCTTTCATAATTTACCGTTGCTCTTTTTATTATTTTTTTAGTAACCCTTTTTTGATATTTAAAAGTTTCCCAATCTTCCAGCCTGCCTGTGCAACATGGTGTGCCTTAGTTTT